>NC_046380.1:31775912-32053240 GCF_011125445.2 Fundulus heteroclitus
ATCTCACACTGCTTAATAGCAGCAGGGTGCAAAACAGAGGTAGGGGTTAAAGGGTCTGTTGAAAACCAAAAACGGTACAGTGGAGGGGAGCTCAGGCAGGACGAGTAGAGTAGGGCTAGCAAGACAGGGGCCATTGAAAAGTACCATAAATTAGGAGCACAATAACATTAGACTGTCTCTGTTATAAGAAGCAGCAAAATCACTTCCTCCCCCAGGGGACTGACATCAAAGCAGGGGCTGCAAACACTGCTATGTACCAAGCCCCGTCCGATTTATCTTCCTCTCTGTCCACTGGCCTTCGAGGAGAGGAGTCGTACACTGGAGAGACCCATGAATAAGTGTTCAATCTGGAAGCATAGCTAAGCCTGCAGTCTGTCTTCTGCATAATCAGATGCCAGAGTAACCAGCCTCTACAGAAACCAGCCTTTCTAATTTTTCTCAGTTTTACAGGAAAGCTGAGCCAAGACAGCATGAACCAGTTTCCCCATGGCTGGACGGTGCCTAGACATTGGAACACCCCCCTCCACACTGGTGTCCGCAGCCTCGCAGGAAGCCTCAGGAAAAATATCTGCTGTGCAGGGTTCCCCCATATTTGGCAGGCCGAACGCAGTCCATTGGAGCCCATGTAAACATATCCTAAGCTGGGGTTAACAAGGAGTTTCCCAAAAGCTCACGCATGCGCAGAACAAGCTTCAGCCTTTGGCAACTTCTTCCAACAAAGGCAGAGGTTTGGCAGAGAATAAGCCAGGAAATCTTAAAATGGTTCACTCTTAATGTGCTTTACTGTTCTGTTTAAAGGGGCTTGGGTTCTGTGGAATATGTCACTGGGCCTTTGAGCCGGTGTATTCCCGGGTGTCTGGCCCTACCCGGCGCTTCTAGTGTACTGGTGGCCTTGGGGCCTAAGATGATCTTCCCTTCAGGGGCTGCATTCTGCTAGAGCAGGGGTGTCAAGCTCCAGTCCTCGAGGGCCGGTGTCCTGCAAGTTTTAGAGGTTTCCCTGGTCCCACACACCTGAATCAAATGGCACAATTAGCTCCTCAGTATGCAGTCAGGTTCTTCAGAGTCCTGAATTACCTGATTATTTGACTCAGGTGTGTCGGACCAGGGACACATCTAAAAGTTGCAGGACACCGGCCCTTGAGGACTGGACTTTGACACCTGTGTGCTAGAGGGTGCATGAGAGGGGAGGTTAGGGTTGAACCTAGTGTCTATCGTCGTATGTGGTGTGGAAGTTGTTTGAATGTTAGTGTTGGGTGGGAGGGGGTTGTTTGGATGGCTCCTTGTCCTGTCTTAGTCCTGATTCATGATGGCTTCATGCTGGTACAGGGGTCCAGGGTACAGGGGTCTCCATGGTTTGGTTAGGTTGGCTGACTAGAGTATTTTCCCCCTTTGTTCCAGAGGGTGGTTTGGGGGGTGGTGGTGTTGCTCTCGGACCCTGCCGCCTATCTCTGGCCCCGAGAACTATGGTGGTGCGTACCCTCCCTCTCTGGGTGGGGCGTATTCAGAACATGGGGGGGGGGCTTAGGTATGAAGGGCAGGGTGTGGGGGATGGAGCACCCCCCCTCCCCCCAGTCCTGCTCTCCTCCCCTGGCTGGTGCCTTGGCCCGCTGGTGCGTTTGTGGTCCTCAGTATCCAGGGCTGGTGCCTCAGGCCGGTGCCGGCTCACTCCTGGGGGCTGCTTCGTGGGTCTGGGCCAACGTGGCTCTAGACCCATGTCTGGACCTGCCCCAGTGTAGCTGGCTGCCAGCAAAGCCCACAAGCTTGTCCCCGTGGCTCACGGGGGGCTTCGTCGTTGTGGCTGTTGAGTGGTTTCCTAAAGCTCCTTTCTGTTCTTCCCTTGGACGGGGGAGGCAGCTTTCCCTGTGTTGGCCCCTCTTGGGCACCTTTGCTCTGGGTGTCCATTCGGGCATCTGGGGTTCTGGGGGTGGGTCTTTGGCTCCTCACAGCCACTATTGAGCATAGTTCTTATTGAAAAACCTTACATACACAATCGCACAATCACAAACACCTACAGGTGCTTGGATTCAGCTACTTAGAGACTCACTTTTATACAGAAAACCTCTATTATTATTGTTTATACATTTTGTATTAAATAATACTGTATATTCTTTAGTTATGGTATCAAGGCATTGGTTGTTTGTACCTGTAATACTTTATTGGTTAGTGTTGCTGTTCTTTTTATATCTCTCTTTGCATGTGTAGCCGCAGACTCAAAGGATGTTATCTTGCTCTCTCCCATTCTTCTCCTTTCTCTTTCCCCTTTTTTTCTTTTAGCATTTTGCCACATCTGTTTCTCTCCTTTTTTTCCAAATTTACCTTCCCGTTTCAGTGTCCATTGAACATGAAATAGTCCCAGCATAAAATCTAATAAAGCTTCTTGCATATATAAATCAAGCGGAGCATTATGGCAAAAGCAGTAAGGCTATTTTTGCCATAATGAAAGCCTTTCTTAATGCCAAATTGCCAGACAGGACACAAATAAAAATAAATAAATAAATTAACTTAGCTGAGCATCCAAAATTATTCCCAAGCATTTTTCCTGTGTTACTTGTTCAATGGGATCCCTGGTGATCCGAATATACAAGGACTCTGATGGAGCTTTCTTTATTGAGAAGAAAATACACTTCACTTTATTTGTGTTACGAGTAAGCAGGAGTCATTTAGCCATGCTCATAATCTCTGCAGGCTGTTATTCAGTTTTTACTGACTAAGATGTTGTTTTTTATCTGCTGTGTAAATTATAGGGCCGTCAGCAAACATTTGCAGGTTCACTTCAGAACAGATTTCAGGAAGACTATTAACATAAAGGCTGAAAAGAATGGGAGCTAAGACAATTCCTTGAGGAATCCCTATTTCAATTCTGATACACATTATTAAAATAAATTAAGAAAACATTGATAGATCTAGAAACTATATGCAAATGATTTGTAACCACTGTGAATATGTTACAACTGGGCATCTGTTACAGAGTTATCACTACTAAACAAAAGGGTCAGTTCACTGTTTTTGCAGATGTGCCCCACTCTGACATAGGTTTTAGATTGATTACACCTGAACTGGATAGTTCTGTGCTGAACTTTCCAATCTATTCTATTTATGAAAACATTAAAGTAGATTTTTGTAATATCTTAGAACCACCTTGGAATTAGACAAACCCCAAAAATATATAGACTAGTCAAACCTGGACTGAATTGTCCAACACTGATAGAATATTCTTTGAAACACAGTTTAAAATCCAGAAAGCGTTTCATTTGCAAAAAACAAAGAAATCCACCTCATAATCAATTCATATTAAAAGTTAAGGAGCAAAAAGAAAAAAATTGTCATAGCAATCACAAGAATACAAGAATTTCACAAAGAAAGCAAGAAAAATGCGGCAAAAAGTTGTTCTGAGAAAAAGTAAAAACATGACAGATGTGGTAATTAATTAGTACCTTGGTGGGAGGGACACAGAATACACAGGATCACTAATCCTGTGTTCAAAATATTCATTTATTCATTCCTTCACTATCACATTATATTGTGTTTACAGCGCAGAAGATATGAGTAGCAGGTGTTTTTTCCATTTGAAACACTACTTAAGTGCTGAGGGAGAAGATTGGAAGATGCAGAAGATAAGTGGCGTCTTCACAGTTATGTGCTCGCATAATCAAACCAGCGAGATACACCAGGAGGCACGTCTAAATCTGAGCTGATAGATTGCATGGTTTGGCTGTTTTTGACAGAAAACTTGGTGTAATTAACATTGCAATGTCTTCAACACACTCCACCTTATGACAAAAATCAGATTTTTATGTGCATACCTCACTTTTTCATAGCAGTATTCACTCACACTATATTAAAACCTTAAGGTATCTGGTCAATTTAGACAATTATTTGAAACATATTTTCATTAAATCAAATCTTTTAATTCAATTCACGTGTTTTATATAGCAGCAATTCAAAACATGTCATCTCAAGGTACTTTACAAAGTAAAATCATACGGACAGATTGGTTGAAATGCTTCCTATCTAAGGAAACCCAGAAGATTGCATCAATTCATTGACATGCAGCATTCACTCCTCCTGGATAAGCATGTAGCCACAGACGAGACTGTTGTTGACATTGCAACAATCCCTCATACCAAGCATGCATATAGTGACAGTGGAGAGGAAAACTCCCCTTTAACAGGAAGAAACCTCTAGCAAAACCAGGCTTAGTGAGAACGGCCATCTGCCACAACCAACTGAGGGATCGAGAGGAGAGAGCAGAGACACAAAAAGAGCACAGAGGCACTGATCCAGTAGTGCCTTCTATGTGAAGAAAAAGTAAAACATAATAGAAATACTAGCTCCTTTATTCACTTCATTTAAGAAAGAAACACAGCTAAGCAGATAAACTCAGAGTTTCAAGTCATTAGAATGAAAAACAGCACATAGAGTTAGTTGCAGTAAAGGCTGATTCAATAGCTACGTCCAGGAGAGAGACAGGGTTAAACACTGAAAGACAGGGGCAAGCTATCATATATATAAGAAGAACATAAGTTGTTGGCAGCAGTTTCTCAACCAATGGCCTCTCTAGGACAGTGCCACGGCTAAACAGAATATCATGGCAGATGAGAAAAATATCTGAGATAGCGCAGCTCACATTAAGAGAAAATTATCTTCTTAGGGGTCATTCACAATTCTCAACATTTTTAAAAGTGTACAAAACATACTCTGTTTTTGGATCACTCGCAGCTCATGTGGGCTTTGTTATTTCTCTGTGTGAAGAATGTCATGGGTTGAGTGAGACTTGACAGCTCTGCCTATTAATTTTGTTGCATGAGAACAGTGAAATGTCCTAAATTACAACTGTATTTAACAAGTCATCATTTAAGCTTAAACAAGCTCTCGACCCCAGCGACCACATAGATAAGCACAAGCAATGCTACATGGATAAGGTGGTATTGATAATGAATGGGTGGATGGACTACAAAACTGCCAATCCCCTATAAAGTAGGGTTTGTTCCATTTGCACACTTAAGTTGACATTTCTGAGTTGAAACTCAGAGAAATAATTGAAATATCATCTAATTTTAGAAATTCTAGCAGGGAAGTTGAAAGTACCTTATTATAAAATACCTAACTGTATCACAAATGAAAAGCAGTAATAGCTATTCATAGAAAAAACTCTTCATTTCCAATTCTGACAGCTTGTCAATAAATCAGTCAAACCAGAATATAGAACAATGCTGCCAGCATTTCCTGCTGTGTTTGAATGCCTGAAGAGTGAGACGTGCATTTGCAAGACAGGTAGTTAGCCTGATAATTGAGTACAACAGTGTTCCTTCTTACAATTTTTCAACTTACTGCTGTAACAAAGTAAAGCTAAGATGATTATTATTAATATTCCCAGATCCATACTCCAACTACCATTGTGAATGGAAACCAGCTATACTAGTTGAGTAAGTAACTCCAGCACATCTTGAGGGAACGGACTGGGGGAGAAAAAAACAAACGGAACATGATGAAATAAACTGTTGGAAGAAATATTGTTAAAAAAAATATTGCAGGAAAGAATCAGCAAGCAAAAAAATAAAATAAAACATGAACGAAAGCATAGGAATCCACAAATTAAAGTCTAGAATGATGACACCTCAAAACAACATTTTTTTTTAAACAATTATATTAAATTAAATATACTATTCAAAATTTTAAACAACGCCTGATTTTAATCAGCTTGTTTTTGCCTTCTGGTGGATCTCATTGAATCACTAAAGGCTGGGACAAACCAGCAAGCTATAAAGCTATAAAGGGTTGCTTTTTTAAGTCCTTACCTTCAAGAGTTGATTGTTCAGGTTATTTGTTGCTTCTGTAAACTTGTCACATTATCTGATGAGGCACGTTCTACTGCCTTTGTAAGTGTTTTCTTTTTGCACCCATTTTGCCAACATGAAATACGATTGGATTTTTAGATGTAAAATGTCATCCTACTTCACATGTAGTGTTATTCTCTTTTTTCAAACAACTTTAAAGCAAAACCAGCAGATAGATTTTATGTTTTATCAGAAAATCAATGCGTTGACATTGTTAAATCATAGCAGAAACTGATTTTGTTGTATTATGTGTTCAATTAAGAAAGCTATGTAGGCGCTAGACCAATACAACAGCCAACATAAAAATAAAAACTAATATTTGTTTGCCCTGGACATATATTTCACATCTATTTTTTTGGTAACCAGAAAAAAATATTTTTTATTAAAATGAAATGCTGATATTTTGCCCAGCTTATATTATTTTATTTTATTTTATTCAATGAATAGCTATATACCAATCACACCTAAGTTTCTGATCAGTTTTGAGCCAATTTTAAACTTAAATAGAGAAATTAAAGCTTCCTTCACATCGTGACATATCAAGTCAAGTTGTTCTATTTCTATTTACCCTCAGAGCTTCATACTTTTATAAAGTACATAGGCTCCTATTTGCTGAACGTCATTCTCATCTGTTCTACATCATGATTTCCTATCGAACTCTCTGCTCCGTCTAACACACCGAATGCCTCAAAGCAAATGCTAGAGAAAGGAGAGCAAAATTCATATTACTTTTTGCGTTCCATGTGTCAAGTTGTTAATGGATGGTGAGTGAAAGTGAAAAGCGAGAGCATTTTCATCTTTCCTTTTTCTGTCTCTATTACACTCAGCAAGGAAGCACATGTAAATTGGCTTCGAAAGAAGAGGTGAAAAACAATTATGGGAGCGATGCGCCCGAGAGAAATGAGTCTATTGCTTGACCTGTAATGAAGTGGAAAGTTGACAAGCCGGCTTTGTGCAACTCGCAGATTTGAATGCGAGGAAATGAGTCGTCTGTACTGTCAACCAACAGGAAGAGATTGCCAATTATAAGTGTTGGCCTTCCACCGGTGCCTTGCAGGGATACTGATGGGCGAGAAGAGACATGAATATTCAATGAACATGAATAGTAATACCAACATTTTACAGTAATGTCTCCAAAAAGACCTTAAGAAATAGTTTGTCAATCAATTAAACATTAAAACTGTAATAACTCATATTCAGAAAAAGTAGAATATGTGTCCAACAGGTCCTTCACAAAAATCTTATCTGGTATGGGAATAACTACCTTATTACGAGTAGTAGTAGTATAGTAGTAGTAGTAGTAGTATTACTACAACTACTACCACTACGATTACTACTAGTACTACTACTACTACTACTACTACTAATAATAATAATAATAATAATAATAATAATAATAATAATAATAATAATAATAATAGTAATAATAATAAGTCACCTGTGAATAATAAGTTACCCTTACTTGTTGATATTGGTTTGTGTTGCATTTTTGTAATATTTTCACTTTAACATATGGTTCCATATCTGTATTTCCATATCTTGTCAACTATTGAATCTGTTTTTTTTTTTTATTTAGATCTCTAATTTTTTTAGGTTTCACCCAATGATGATCATGATCAAGTTTAAATAAGTCAATTGTAATTCTATATAATTCAAAAACATGCAATGAAACAATATATTGATGTAGTAAAATCTTCATTTAGATGATGAAGACGAAGGCAGCATCATTGGCCACATATCCTTGGTCAGCAGTGCTGATTACCAGCCTGTGTCCCGTTAATTGACACACCCAGCGTGTGTTCCCTTTCTTGCTTGCGAGTGTACATGTGCATGTACCTGCAGCTGTAAACAACCCATCCAGATTCAGGAAACAAACATTAGTGGGTGAAAGCAGTGACGTAGTTGTTTTACGCAGGTCAACTCAAAGCCATATCTGGCTTTTTGCTCTGGTGCTCATCCTCAATCTTTAGGAACTTTGCTTTCCCTCTGTCCTCACTTGGACAGCCTCAGCGAGGCAGCCTCTCCTCCACAGTTGGCCAATCGCTATCCTGTATGCATCAATGAAAATTGTCATCATCTATTTTGAAAACTGAAAAAAAAAAACTCCATCATGAAATCCCATTTCCAAAAAAATTAAATAAAAACATTTTTCTGGAACAAGACGATCTAGATGTGTGCACATCAAATCTTGGATTAAATAAAAGAAAAAAAAATTAAGGGGCAGTTTGCTGAATATTCATCTATTTAGTCAGGAATGTTGGGTTGTTTTGCACAGAGGTAGTATGTATTTTCTTATTTGGTAAAATGCTGCTTCTCTGTATACTTGACTGACTTGATTAATAAAGTTCAAGTCAGTTCCTAAAGTTGTGTTGTGTAAAATGATTATATTTCTAGGATCTGTGGACCTATAACAGTTCTCTTTCTTCTTCTCGCTAAGGTTTCAAAGTATGTGTGTCAGTGTGCATTGTGGGGGTGCACCTTTATGTGCTGTTGCTGCTGCTGCTGTGTGTATCCAATTCCAGCGTATTTAACAAGATATCTCCCTTCCTCCTTTTTTTTTTATCTTGATGCCATTTCTTGCGTGCACACAGGGTAGAAGAATTCATTCACACTTGCTTTCCCTTCCCTTCTTTCCTCTTTACTTTGCTCAAATTGCTATTCAGCCTTTTAGTGACAGGAATGTTTTTTCAGCAAGTGATTGCTGTTCTGTTTCAAATTAGTTTGAGTTACCATGCTATAACATTTCAACTTGCTGAACAGTATTATTTGCCATGGAGCATAATGGTCATAGCATAAACTTGAGGAGAATGTGGTGTTCTGACATACACAAGTCAGATTTTATTACCAATTTTCCCTTTTCTTTTTCAGTAATGCTTTGATGTATTAATACAGTGTTTAGCTGACTCTGGTTTCTCTTTGACAGCTATAATGAAAGGAGACATACAAACAGGGTTTAAAACATTGTTTCTAGACTTCCTGCATGAGCGATCAATAACAATTACATTAGGAGCAGAGATGACGTTATGTCATTGTGTGAAAGAGCAGGGCTCATTGCTGTTTTTAAAAAAGCCAAATTGACAGCGGAGTTGGCATTTTAAACAAGCTTTAGCATCTTATATTATCAATCATTGGAGTTATCACTTAACATCACAAAAAAAGCAGTCTCCTTGTGCATTCTCCGGAGAATATTGATAATTCCTTATCTTTGAAATGTCAAAAAGGCTGCCAATATTTCTAATTCTTGCATGGTCTATGACAGGCAGAGTCTAAAACTCAAAATTAAATAACAGGACCTTTGCCGTCTTCCTGTTTTATGCTGAAAGTGTTGCTTTCTCTTGCGCTCTCACAGCCTCAATGATACTCAAAAAACTAAAAAAAAAAAGCTTCCTATAGTTCTGTGCATTTTTTGAATTTTGAACACCTCTGTAATGCTTAAAACAGACAACTGGTCCACCTGCCTCAAAAACAACAAGACTGCTGCTATTACAACGACCTGGTAGTTATTAAGGAGGCTAGCGGAATTTAAAATCATCGGATTCTGGTCACGAGCCAATTTCTTGCCATTTGCCTATTTTTGCCTGCACGTTTGGCATGCTGCATTGCAAGCTAGTCTTCTTTCTTTACAGCATAGTTTTACATATTTACAAACACTTTGATGCATTTCGGCAAGTCTCTGTTTGATGTCAACTTGTATCCTATGTGTGCTTTGGTGTATCTGTATTACTCGATGCCTGCTGCTGTCTGTCGATCTGAGTGACTGACTGACAAAAGGCACCCAGAGGATAAAGGCGTGACAACTGCTCACCCTTGCAGTGTCATTCAGCATAGTACAGGAGTCATTAAGTTTTAAAGCCAGGCTTCTCTAACAGCGAGCCCCATGCCGTTTAACCTCCCCTCTGCTACTCTTCAAATGCCTGTGATGGACAGGAGTCAGACCTCTGCGGCTCGGCAGGGTTGTGGGGTGGAGCTCTTTGCCCCCATCCCATACTGTGCCACCGCTGGCATCGTCGGCACGATTGGCACCTGACTCTGATTGCGTACATATGCAAGCGTGTGTGTGTGTGTGTGTGTGTGTGTGTGTGTGTGTGTGTGTGTGTGTGTGTGTGTGTGTGTGTGTGTGTGTGTGGTGTCTGTGGGACTCAAATGCATCTTGATTGACACGCCTCATCAGGGATAACTTAATGGCACTGCTACCTAACAATTAGAAGTCATCAAGGTCTCCAATTGAAAGTGGTTAATAAATAATGTATAGCCACAGTAATACCACATAATCTGGATATCAAAAAGTCAAAGGTGGATGCATTATTAATGGGGCCAAATTGGACTTTAATAACTGTTCCACTGAATCCCACACCACAGCAGAATTCACTTATGTTAATATGCCTTTATTATTAATGGGCAGCCATTTTCTAAAATGTTAACCGAGCGGGCTGCTCCAAGGCATTTGCCAAGATTGACGAGCCTTGTGTCTGAGGAGAAAGAGGTGGGTGTAGTGGGGACTTGCTTATTTATTTATTCACCAACCTGTAGCACGTCGGCCCACATCACTGTGTCAATAATTTGCTGGTAAAGCCATTAGGCACGATCACAGAGGCCCAATTAACTTTGCAATGTGCGAGATGACAATCGTACATCATTAGCTGTATAATGACATGCAGTGCCACAGCCTCTTTAAAAACAAACAGCAGGTTTTTACAAGAGGTATTTGCCGTTGTCAGAGCTGTTGATTCAGCCGTTTTGACAAGTGATGAAATGCCCTGTTGGAAATATGAATGTCCAGTGTCAAGGAGCCCTGTGTAATGTGTTTCATCAAACTATTAAAGTTTTATTTAATTTTTTTATTGATAATGTTTTATGTCTGATAAAGTTCCTGTGAGAGGCCTACATATATTTATAATGTGTATGAGTCTAATTAAAATATGGTTTCTAAGTGTTTTCAGGGTGTTGTACACTCAAATTTAGAAATACAGGCTCAAATAAATCCCAACAGCCCCACTGTGATCCTTGCAGCTGCTCAGATGAGTCAGAGGTCGCCACAGCATATCATTACAACTTATACAAAAACCTTTTACACCAGATGTCCTTCCCGAGGAAACTGGGATTCAAACCCAGGACCTTCAAATCAAGATACCATGGAGGGACTGTACTAATAGCTCCACTGATGTGCTTTATCAAGTTGCAGAGAAACTATGAGGTTTTTGTAACTATGGACATTGGTGGGGGTTTTTTTGGGCAGTCCATATTCGACAGAGTGAAGTTTCATATCATTAAAGAAGTCTGCTTTATCCAATCCCAAACCAGTTCTGCGTGTGTTTCGGATTATTGGCCTGTTTGAACATGCAACTGTGTCTAAGATCCCACCATTTAGGAGATGATTGTAGGTGAAGTAGAAGGATTTCAAGTTAATCATCCTTTATTATTCAATCCACTTTGTGAAATGCATAACAGGCCCTCATCCTGAGGCTACTCCCTCCATGCTCAAAAGTTTGTACAGTGTTCTATTAGTTGAAAGCCTAACCTCGATTCCTTCAAAAATACGTCTTGTGTTTTGGCACAAATAGTTCAGTCTCTCTCTTGTCTGACCACAAAACTGCTCCAAGGAAAACATTTTGCTTCTTTGCTTAAACTGCAAATTTCACTCCGGTTTTAAGGTGCCAATTTTGAGAACATTCGTCTTTCTTGGTCTGCACCCCTATCTCCACGCTGAGGCTAAGTCTTCCTCACTGTGGACAGTAACACTTGAGTAGCCCTGGTTGATCCTGCATAATTACTTATTATCCTAATCAATTTACTTTCCCCAATGGTGGCAGTTTGGATAAGTATCGTTAAACCTTTGATGTAATTGGGTGTTCCAACAGGACAATGATCCTAAACACCTATTTCTCAGATGTTTGACAGCCTCACCTCTATCAGTCTGCCCCAAAGCAGCTGTGGCTACTCACATAGCTCACCACTGTCAGGGTGTGAATGTGTGTGAATGGGTGAATGACTGATTGTAGTGAGAAGCACTTTGGGGTCATCGGACTAGTTAAAGCGCTGTACAAGTATAAGCCATTTACCATTTAAATTAGCTCTACTAATTCCAATGGATACATGTTCAAAGATCCTGGCAGGCTTTGCTCAGGAGTATAAACCATGTGATTTCCCAACCTTTCTTAATTAAAATATTATATTTAGCCTGTGTATAAGTTTAACATTGTGTCAGATAAAGAAAAATCACAATAAATTGAAAATTATGCAGAAAACCTTTGTCTTTTTAAAGATCACAGAAGTTGTCTGTTGTATTATAATTCCAACAACAGCTCAGATGAGTCTTTAAAATCTCTAAGTTTATATGAGTTTAGTGCCCCTGATGAGGACTGTATATATAACTTCTCACTGGCACTGTATTTGCATAAAGCTAAAGAAGAAACATATTTAGACCTTTAATGTGTTGATGCTGACATTGCGTTCAGCGTACACATACAGTATTAGAGGCGGGACCAGCAACACAAAATGCCACTCTGACATGCTGATTTAAATTCACCCATTCCTCTGCTCAGTGGGAGCTCAGTGCGACTTCTGAAACAATTTGGTGGAGGCATCTCTGAGGGGAACCGATAGACTAGCTAATATGTTCTCTTATGGCATTTGCATAATGTCCATGGTGCATTGCCAGAAAGCTGTTCTGCTCCAGTTGCTCCTTGTAATATATCTGGCAGCGTTTCCGAAATGCAGTTGTCACTGGCACTGGCTTACAAATCAGACGTTAAAACCTCAAACAGAATGTCAAAAAGAACATGGCTTCAAAATGTTTGTTTAGCGTCTTCTTTTGGACTGTATCCTGCCTGAATCAACTTGATTAGATAAGCTTCTTTTATTGTTTTTTTTTCTTTTTGTACTTTTTTTTCTAACGTGTTAAATATGGAACAAATCCACTGCGGTATGACTGTGCAACCTCTTACTCTTGTTGGCACGGCACATCCACCTCCTCCCAAATTCCTCTGTGCTCTCCTTCCAAGAACGTTTTGTCCAAATTGGAGCAGAGAGAGGATTTAACTGTGTATCACCTCTGCATGAAGGATATTGTAAATGTTTGTCCGTTTCAAACTTGTCCTTGTTAGAAGCTCCACTCACGACACAGATGGAAACCTTACACCAGACTTTTGTGCCTGTGTTTCACTGTGGTTTATTTGTAAACCTGTTCATTCTTCTAAGTCATCACATTCTTGTTTTATACAAATTACATGATTCACAATGACTTGCAAAAGTATTCACATCCCTTGAACGATTTCAAATTGCAGGTAACAGCTGCAAACAGCTCATTTATTATACTAGGATTATTTTGTGAAAGACCAACAGAAAGTTGTGTATAACTGTGAAGTAAAAGAGAAATTAGACAATAAATGTCGATAAAGATGACTCGGTCAGATGAGACCACAAGTAAAATATTCAGGATAAAAAAGTGATTTTAAATAATCAACCTGAAAATGCTATCTCCAAAAGGTGACATGGTGGTCGCAGAATTGTTTCTTCAGCAGAATGGGAAAACTGATCAGAGTTGGTGGAAAGATGTCTGCGACTAAAAAACAGAGCAATTCTGGAGGAAATCCTGTGGGTTTCAAAAGACTTTGGAGTGGGGCAGAAGTTCACCTTAAAGCAGAAAAAATTACCCTAAATATACAACCAGAGTGGGAGGTTAACAGCTGAACACTGGCCTCCTTGTTTAAGCATATTTTTGCAATTTGATACTTCCTCCACTCAAAATTTATATAATGCTGTACTGGCAGATCACTGATAGTCTCAGTAGATAGTTTCATTGTTTGTTGCTCTTTTTCTCAATCAGACAGCTTCTGTCTTACTATGTTAGACATGCTGGTGGAGGCTGTTGGCTGTATCAAGTTACCTGATCAAGTGATCTTGAGTTTACCAGGATGACTTCCAAATAAGGACAAGGCTTGAACACACAGATACCGACCATCTTTAAAGCAATCGCACAAATGACAGAATGTCACAAAATCAAAAAGTTTACCCCACCCTTGGGGATTTGAAACAGACAGACGAGTTGCAGCAGATCATGCAATTGATACAGCAGGCAGTTTTGGCTGAAGTGAGTTCAGTGATCCCCATGGTTGTAAAAACAAATTTAACCCTGTCGGGAAAGTGTAGATTTTATTACCTGCAAATAGATATTTTTAAAGTATATAGCGGTGTATGCCCTGAACAGGTTACCAGTTAATCAAAGGAAAACACAGTGATATACAGGACAAACAAAAAAACTGTTCTCTACCAGCAGTACTTTAGGAGAACATCCACAGATCAGTCTGCGACCTTAAATGTGCTCTAAGTGAAATAGCACCACTAGATGGGCTGTTGAGCACTGTTTGTAAACCAAAAAAAGTGTGTAATAAGCCACACCTCTCTCTACTACCACTCCAGCTGCAACGACGCAAGGCCAGTGTTAATCCTTGTTTTGTCTCTTTCCTTATCTGACAACTTCTTTGCCATAGACCTTTTATTTTATTTTTTTGTGGTATTAATTGGTCTTCAGGTGAAAGTTTCGATCCACTGGACATGCTCTCTGCCATCTTGCTACTACGCTACTCTTATGGTGCCATTTTATGGGCAGGGAGGGGCTAAGCCCAGAGTAGCAACTGTTCACAAGGATGTACAAGCACGCGTGGCCTGCCCAGGTTTGTAAAGACTGGAGACTGAAGAACAACACAGAGCGATGGTGTTTGACGTCATACCATATTCCATCTAAAATGATACCTATTTTGTAGTTCTTTCTATTTAAACTAATGAATTAGTGGTTGTTGCTCCTTTAAGGTCGAGCCTATGCAGTTATACAGCTGGGCAATGATCCAAGGCATAACACCAAGTGCATTTCTAAAGGGTTAAATAAAGAAGGTTTTGAAATGGCCTAGTCAAAGTCCTGACTTAAATCATATTTAGGTTCTGTATTACAGACTTAAGCTGTTCATGCCTAAAAACCCTCCAAAGTGGCTGAATGAAATGAATTCTGCAAAGTAGAGTATACTCACAGCCAGCTATAGAGAACCCACTTAATGGTAGTTGGAGCACAGCCAGCTTTTAGGTTTAGGGGGCTATTACTTCTCATTTAATAAATAAAATCATAATTTTAAAACTGCTTTTGGTATTTAGTTAGGTTGTCTTTAGTATTTAAATTTGTTTGATGATTTAAAACATTTAAGTGTAAGAAAACAGCAAAAACAGAAGTGGTATGTAAGAGGGTAAATGCTTTTTTGCTCCACTGTATGTATTTACTTGTCAACTGCTGTTTTTTCCCCCATTTTTTCCTGCGGAAAAAAAATGGGCCTTCATCATAAAAATCTTCAAGTATGAGTGCATATTGTTTTTTCACAAAACACACCAAAAACTGAAAAAAACAAAAAGAAGGTTTTTGCCGCTGATGAAGTAACCTTTTCCGGCTACCAACTGTTTTACAACAGTAACAAATTGTTAAAATGAAAAAGAATTTAAAAAACAAAGTTAACTAGAAAAATGGCCTAAGATAGCAAAAAGGTGCAATTCTGTCTCGTAGGATCAACTACTGTTTGTTGGGGCTGATAAACTGCCAGTATTGATAAAATAATTGACACAAACCTCCTTCTCCTCCTCTGTCAGTCCTTTCTCATTAGTCATCTCGCCTCAGCGCGCCTTTGTTCCTTCCGTCAGGGTGAGAATCTAATCGACTAAGCAGGTGTTTTCCACCTCGGTAACAAAAATTCACACAGCAGAGCGGTAAGGGGTGCGGTAAAATGTACAGAAAAGGGGATTGTGTATGACAAGGCTGGGCCCTGTAAAAACAACAACAAAAAATCTGTTTTCAAACTTTTTGACATTCAGTCAATATATTGACAGCGTTTGTCACTACAGTGCAGCTTTAGGTTGAGCAATGAGATGCCTTCCAACCCAGGTCGACCTGTCATGCTTCGATTCGCTGTCGCGGTGCCTCTTTGCTGGCAAAAATCCCAAAGCACAGAAGACAGGTAATTCTGACAGTGAGGACAGTTTTTCTATCTGAAACGTGGCTTTGGCATCCTGTGGCACTTTTTCAGGCACCACAATGTCAGTTAAAAACTTCTCACCCAAATAATGAGGTACAAAGAGAAGATAAAAGTTTATTTTTTTAATAGGATAGAAAACCTTGATCACATTTTCTCAGCTGAGTAAGAGTAACCTACCAAGCCACACCATTGATGTGGAATAACAAAACCCTATAACAGCCTGGACCACTATGACTGTAATTCACTTTTTCAACATTTGGGGAGAAAAAATGTCAATTGCGTTCTTATAATTCCCAAGGAAAATTTGTACCTAAACCCGCATGAACCTCGTGTGAGAGAAAACAAAAGAACAACAATTTCAGCATTGAGGAATGTTGAACGCAGGTTTATCAATTGAAGGATCTGAGATTGGATTACTTGTAGTGGCTTCCGATGTGGACTGTGTTGCTCTTTAATGAAGCAGTGTATGCCTTTAAAATGAAATATACTTTTCTAGCATTAATCTTCCACAATATATTCGATTACAAATAAAGCCTGTAACCTCTCTAGTCTCCTGATATGAATTTTTTCCTTGATAGGTAGGACTGATCAAAAGTGTTTATATGGCTTTAGAAAACTCAGTCATACTAGACGAATACCAAATATAAAAAACAGTTTTTTACTGTAGCAATGTTAAGGTTATTTATACTGTATTGTTGTCAAATAAAATAAAAATCAGTCTGGAGGTGGGTCACTTTTTACATTTTTCAGGATTAAAATGTGTTCAGAATCAGAAGTTCAGTTTTATTTACATAGCACTTTTGAGACAATTTCAGCGTTGATCGAAGCAGTCCAGTAGTATAAACAACAGCAAAGTACAAAAGGACAATATTAAAAGCACTCCTCTGCCCATATTTCATACCGTATATAAAAAAAAATTAGTATTGATGTGATTTTAAATTAGACTTAAAAAACATCCACAGTTGGAGCTTCTGTGTACCAGTCTGGACCCTGGTACAAATAAAACACTTGAACTAAAGATTTTATGTAGTCTCAATAAGTGGATTAAATGTATTAATGAAGGTATACTTAAAAAAGTGAACCAGGCCAGTGGTCCAATTTATGTTAATATTTCATTCACAGTTAACACATAAAAAGACGAATACAAGTTAAAATACATGTGTTTTTTTCTGGTAAACATTAAATTGTTTTTAACATAAAACAGAAGAAAGTTAAACGACAACCTAAGAGGATATGAAAAAAAGAGGTGAAACCAAGCTTCCAAAGCCATCCTTGATACTTCAGTATTCAGCACCAGAGCTTTTCAAACTAAGGACCTTTATAAAATCAGTGCTTCACTAACTGTGCTATCTGTACAAAAACTGTTCACTGTGAAGATAACATGTAAGTCCAGGATTATCTGAGGGTATTAATCAACAAATGTATCTGCCATGGAGATATTCTGTCAGTGGCACGTCCTCACAGCCTTTTAAACTTTTTTTAAAGACAACTAGCAGAACTTGGTCTCTGATTAAACTGAGGAAGTGATTTGCTATCAATGTACATTATGTACAGTTGAGTAATCACACTATAGATTAAAATCCGTGTTTCCATCAATCCGTATTTTAACCATTATTCCATTGTTCGTCCACATTTTTGCTTACGAAAATAAAATACCGAGTATGTCTGTACATTGCTACTATTAATGTCAAGAATCAGACATGCAGGGAACCCGGTATTCAACAAAAGAAGAAAATCAGTGCACACAACTCCAATGTAGAAAAAAGGGGAGAGTCGATGGGTGCACAGTTCTGAAGAAACATAAAAAAAATGATAATCTAGTCAGACACTGTGTTACGTTAAAAAGATTTAGTAATAATGAAACCTGGTGAGGCCGAGGGATGGTTGGTCACAGCAAAGTTGACAGGCAGGATGGCTGAGGCTAGGTAGGAGCCCAGGAGTTTAGCACAGGTGGTCGGAAATAAGGCAGAATCATTCAATTACAGCTTGTGGTCTAGAAATCAGAACACAACATAAATGTCCGACAGGGACTTAGCAAGGCAGGAAAAAAACTTTTCTGCCTTGCTAAGGTTTTGGCTTTGGTTTACAGGGATTGTATCACATGTAAATTAAAGTTTTTTTAATTGTTAAAATTGTTGAAATATGAATGACTACAACAGCTAAGAGAATGATTAAAGGAAATAAATCCACAGCAAGTCACTTAAAAAAATCTTTACAATGCTTTTGCTTTGTAGCAGTAGTAACTTTCCAGATAGCTGTCATTTTAGGTTGTAAGAACTCATGGCTTGGAAGAAGTAAAGGAAACTGTACTGAACACACAGTAAATTACTAAACTGTACTGTAAATTATTTGCAAAGCATCTTTAGAGATCAACTCACCAACACTGTGCCAGTGAGTTAAATTGCTGAGGTAGCAAAGCAAGACTGGTGTGTAGGAAAGGAATGTACTTTGCCACGTCCTTGTTAGCTCACATATCATTTTGTTTTCTTACTGTACGTTGTGGGCTCAGTCACAACAGCTGCTTAACTGATGCAATGAGAACGTTGCTCTCTAATAAAGATGTCGTTCAGAGTAATGTATAACTGAAACCGAGGTTCGGACTTCCACATAAAACTTAATGAAGGTAATAATTTATAATGCAAGTTCAGACACAGCACCACAGTTTAAGCAGTCTACCCTATATTTTCTTCATTTGCCTATATATATGTCGGACCTTAGTTATTTTTTATTTCCTGCACTTTCCCCTCTTGCCATTTCTTCTGAATTTCATCTACTTCATTGTTCTCATATATAGGTGAGTATCTGTGCGCCAGGGAACCACTGCTGATCCCAACAGAGGCCGTCTCCACGCTGCTTATTATCATAATCCTCATCTTCTCATTCAATGTAGGCAAATATGCATCTTCCAGGGTTGGTCGCTGCTCACTCATGAAACTGGCGTTATACAATTTTTCTTTGCATTTACTGCATCAGGTCAGAACACGCTGCATGTAACAGCAATGAAATAATGGAAATGTTTGGATTTCGTTTGTATGTGGAGCAAACGACCGCAGCTCGAGAAGCGAAAAAAGGGGAATCGAAATGGACAGCAAAAAGAGATAGAAATGTAAGTCGAAAAGCTCTGTAAGCTTATATTTGGCTGAGAAAATTGCTTCCATGATAACTTTTACACTGGCTCTAGTCTAACCACGAAAAATTGCTTCTTTTGGTGTTTGCCCCGCCGCACCACACCCTTTCAAATCACAACCAAAGCAGCTAAACATGAACACTCCAGGAGGATGAAAATGTCAGATGTTCCTCTTTTATTTCCTCCTTTGGTATTCAGCCGCTGTCTCACAGCTCCATTTTTCTTTGGCTCTTTTGTGCTCGCCTTCGCTCCCTTTAAGCGAAGGTGCAGAGGGAAGGGAAGTGGTGCCAGCAATGTCACGGCTGGAGAAAGCTTATCCAAGGTAGTGGGGTCTGTGTATAGAGTCAATCAGAGCTGTACAAACCCTTGATTGCCATTGACATTTAGCAGGCCCCCATTTCCAATTAATCTTCAAGGGCCTTCACCTCTTGAAGCCTGATTACAATTTCCCCCCAACAAACTGTCTAATTTGTAATTGGCCATGTGTCTGACAGGGGAGGCTCTCCTTTATCACTGCTAGATATAGATGTGGGGGGGGGGGGGGGGGGGCACATTGAGAGGGGAAATGATTCCCGCCCAGGGGGCTTCCTCAAAATATTTTTGAAAATGTAATACTACTGAAACATAAATATTGGATTCAGAAGTACTTTTTTTTTTTTTTTTTTTTTTTTTTACCCTTTGTTTTTGAAAAAAAAAACACCAGTGAGATTTAACAGACTAAATGGTGGTAAATGGTAAATGGCACTAAGGTGCCAGCCAGATTTATTGGCTTGTTTAATGTGGTCAAACCTTTTGGACAGTCATCATTTTGAAAGACTACAGTCATATTCAGTGAATTAGAATTTGCATTTCTAAGAGTCTGTCAGATTAAAAGAACCTTTTGAAAAAAACAACAACAACCTTTAAGCTGATTAATTAGTCAGTAACCTTTATTTAACCAGATAGAAACCCTTTGAGATCAAGACCTCTTGCACAAGGGTGACCTGGCCAAGAAAGGCATCAGCACACGTCATAACAATCAAAACAGATGAACAACAAACAGGCAGCAAAAATCCAACACAAAGAGATTAAAATATAAGTACTAAAAACGAGTAAATAAGGAGTAGAAAGTGCAGCAGTTATAGATACAATAACAAATCAAAAACATAGGCACTTTTCAAAAGATTTACGTTGAGAGTAGAGCGGAATGCTTCCATTGGAACAAGTTTTGATATTTTTAATTCAGATTGGATGGCATTCCAAGCAGAGAGGGCAGAGAAACTGAATGTTTTTTTTTTTTATTTGTTTCAGTCTGAACACGAGGAACAGAAAAATGCAGAATATCATTTGATCTTAGGGCATAACGTCTACTAGTTCTCTTCAGAAAAGTGCATAAATATGTGGGAACCAAGCCGAGAAGAGCCTTACAGACTATGGTCATCCAGTGTGTATAGTGTCTTACATTGAGGAAAGGCATGCCAGCTTTAGCATAGAGTTGACAGTGGTGGGTGAGGAGGCTGCAACCAGCGATCAACCTCAGGGCCCAGTGGTAAACAGGAGTTAAAGATTGCAGCCGACACATACACAACAACACCATAGTCAAGTATGACTTTCTTTCTGTAAAAGAAACATAGCTTCACCCTTAGTTTTGAGATAAAATTGTTATCATGTAATTCAAATGACAGTTCCTCATCAATAGTGAATCTCAAGTACGTATAGCTAATGACCAGCACTAGAGTTTTACCCCGGACAGTTTTGACTGAGGGGATATTTTTCCAAGGAAACAGATGAATTTGAAAAAATAACTAGTTTTGATACAGAAAGATGCCACTCTTTTAGTTTGCTAATAGTGAGCTCTGACGTTTTTTCACTTCCCTTACCATCATGCTCACTGAGGGAAAATGGGCCTCTGTGTCATGTCATAATTATGCCACATGGAAACATAAACTCATAGATCAGTGATCAAATGTTTCACTGATGAACCTAAACATGTGACAAATCTTATTAAACAATGCATCAGTTACATTTATTTTAAAAGGGACTGTCAGTGGTTGGGAATTTTCTATCTGAATAAGGTAATCAAATATAGGTTTTAGGCAAACATTGAGTGTGAGATTGTGCTATGGCAATGAAAGAATATTTTCAGACAGTACTGTTTTGATTCCATGCAGTCCTGACAAAAAGTGCCTCAAAATTGTAAAACAAAAAAAAACAAAAAAAGAAAGAAAGAAAGAAAGAAAGAAAGAAAGAAAGAAAGAAAGAAAGAAAGAAAGAAAGAAAGAAAGAAAGAAAGAAAGAAAGAAAGAAAGAAAGAAAGAAAGAAAAAGAGATTGGTTATATTATGTGTTCTTGCTTGGTGACTTTGTCTTTGCTAATAATGGAATAGAATTTGAGCCAAAGTAGATGAAGTTTATTTACACAAAGCATAAAAAGGTTTTATTTTACATTAATAATCTTTTAAAATCTGTTTTTGAATCAATGGAATCAAAATGAACAGCATAGCTTATTCATTTTTGATATATTAGACTTTATTCAAGGTATTAGTGTAACTTTTTGAAGATAAGTGACTTCCAGTTACCATAGTTACAGTATATATTTTTATTCTGTTTAAAAGCGAGATCAAAGTCAAACAAGGTTTTTATGTGTTGATTGTTTTAGAACGATATATATTATATAACATTTTATGAGCTCAGCTGATTAGATTCAATGAGTATAACTGGTGTGGGATCCAAACACTGGCAGGATATCATCAGACTCCCAGCAAATGAATGGTTAAATGAAAAGGAACAGAAAAAAAACCCTTATATAAATGAATAACCAAGGCAAAAGAGGAGCGCAAGGAGCAGGTACCTCGGAAATCGGTATATGATAAAAACAAGAGGAAAATTCAGCAAGAAGTAAATGAAAGTACTGGCTATAGTATAGAGAGCGGATTTATACAGGTAGGAGTAATTACTGGAAAATGAACGTCTGAGTCTAACTAAATGAGCTGTAGTTAGCAAGCATGGGCTGAAGGACTGCAGGAGAATGGTAAGAAATGAGACAGAGAATGTTACCATTTACAAGAAACACTTTTTTCAGTAACTGAACAAGATAAGCATGGGAAAGCATAGAGTAAGTAAGTAAAAAAAATAACTAAACAAATTGTTAGTAAAATCAACGTACTGAAATGCAAGATTAACCCACAATGCATTTATTCAAGGAGCAGAAGATATAATTTTAGCTCATGGGCTGGGTGCAGGATCAGGGTCTCAGTTCTTTTTCATTATCCGTGGGATGTGTTGAAGGCATCTCTTTCATCAACAATACAATAGCTTAATAAACAGTTAATCACAATATTAGATAGAAATGACTGTTATAAATACTTTTGGAATGATCATTGTCATAAGATTAAACACGTAAGTTTATCAGCCGCAATCAACTCACATTAAAATGTGAGCAAATTAATCTGTGAAATGAGAGGTCTAAAATGCAAGGCATTGCAGTGACATAAGTGGTGTTACTCATTGTTTTTTAAGGTCTGGCTCTTGGTGTACAGGTTAAGATTTTATGTCATTTTGGCTTATGTAAGTAACAGTGGGTAGTTGAATCCTAGACCATTGCATGCTGTATGCTTAGCTGCCTCACCTCCTGTGAACACATACGTGGATACATACAAGACATGCTGGGAAATACTTGGCCACAATGTGAGGACATGACTCACCGTAGGATCTCTCACACAGCAGACAAGCTGGCAAGAAGACTGTTTTTACACGGATAAAGTACATTTCTATCTATAGCTTAGTTGTGTCTTGTCAGTGTAAAATACATTTTTCTTTAGTTTCATGGTTATCTTTGGTAAAAAAAAAAAATAATAAAAAAAAAACAGACCAAAAGAGTTGTTGTTAATGAAGAGTAACAGGTTTATTCATAGCTAGTTTCTTTAGAAGCAGTATGAAAATTATGAAGAAACATTATATTCCAAACCATTGTGCCCTGGTCTATTGATTTCCACATTAAAACTTTTTTAGATCACTTCACTTAGTCCTATTTGTTCTTTTTCAGTCTTTTTCTATGGTCTTCTTTGTCTCTCCTGGACTGCTGGATTGGATCACGAAGAAGGACAACATTAACAGAAGTGTGTTTTCCAGTCTGTCCAACCCAGCAACTGCACTGTCTTGATAACACTGTCCCTATTCCCCCATGGCCACATCCTCCAACTCCACCCTCTGCCCCAGGATGCTGTGCTTTGCAGGCTGGTGCCAACAGCAGACCACCAAGGAATCCTATCTTCTGCCCAGGCTCATTCCTGGGTGGATGGTGCGTGTGTCCACTCTGCACCTGTTCATCTGCAACAAAGTCTCTCTCTCTCTCTCTCTCTCTCTCTCTCTCTCTCTCTCTCTCTCTCTCTCTCTCTCTCTCTCTCTCTCTCTCTCTCTCTCTCTCTCTCTCTCTCTCTCTCTCTCTCTCTCTCTCTCTCTCTCTCTCATCCGCAGGTCTCTGCATCCATAACTATGGAGTTTCTCCTGATTCCCTGTCTTGACCTGACCATGCAAAGCCAGATTTTCATCACACCTGTCGAGATTCCATAACTGTCTGTCAGCATTGATGCTTGTCTACCCATGTTGTTATGTCTTCCTGTATCAGTCTCTATCTCTCTGTTTGTTTTTCTACCTGTCATCTTACTGTACAATAATCACTTGGCTCTCTCTCTATGTCAGTCTCCTTTCTACCTAGCAGCATGTTTTGACTGTGCACACCTCGCTGTCAACTCTTGTTAATGTCTTTCTTTTAAGAATCAAGTCTATTTCTGTAGGAGTATTGTTCGTGTGTCACATAAGTCGTTGTATCATCCGTCCATTCTTTCATCTATTGTCTATACCCGCTTATCTGTGCAGAGTCGCAACAGGGCTGGTGCCTATCTCCAGCGCAGCGGTCACTGGGCGAGAAGCGAGGTACACCCTGAGCAGGTCGCCTGTCCATCACAGTCTCCTTTCAGAGTGCACTAAATTAAAGCTTCTTTGATTAGGGGAAGGTAATCAACAATAAATTAGGTATCACAATGTGCTTAACCTTCTCAATCTAAGCTTTTCTAAATATTTATTGTTAAGTTGTTTGTACTAGTATCACAACAAGATGTGCCTGAATAGTAAAGACTGTCTTTAATAATATTCTTCCTTGATGACCAAAGCCTGAGAAGAAAGTCAGTGTTGATAGTAGGAAATAGTTCCACAATAATTCTCATCAGTATTTTGTTTTGATTAATGTTGTTACAGCCAAAATGAAACTCCCAGACAGCAATATATATATATATATATATATATATATATATATATATATATATATATATATATATATATATGGCAAGATAATTTTTTTTATGGCAAGATCATCAACTTTTACAATATTATTTCCTAGTCTGAAATCAGAATCATTAAATCAGAATTCCTAAGCAGTCTGGAAAAGTATGGAATCGAATTTAAGTAAAACTGTATAGAATGATATTTTATTTTCCAGGCTTTATTCTCTGTCTTCTCCTCTCCTCTAATCTATCCATTCATCCTTCTGTCCATACCACCATCATCAATCAGTCTTCTTAGAGTGCATGGTTTTTAACCAACAGTTAAACATTACCCACCAGCGCAACTTGTGGCCCCTGTAGAAATAATGGTTGAGCAAATAAATCAATAGTTCTCCCTTTCAATTTAAAATAAAACATTTTAACAACTCTGGCAAATGGTATGTATTTATTTACTTGCCAAAGTTAACGTTGAAAACTTTTTTAAAAAAAAGGTGTTACAGTTCATGGTGGTTTAATTCAGTACTCTAGGATCCCACTATAGCCATTTATGGGACACACACCAGCTGTGCGCACTTTATTAACTGGAACCTTTTAGCTTTTTTGTTTGTTTGTTTTTTTCTTAAACTATATTACCTTCTAATAGTAAAAGACAGCTCTTCAGAATAAACCAAGCTTGTGCTGAATTCATTGTCAGATCAGCTTCTTCTGCAGACAAATTACAGCTGCTGGCAGACATGCTGTAATTCTATTACAGCAAATGTCCCTACACAGTGTTTCTTGTTCAAAGTTTGACTCAGCAAACTTGTTTTCTCCACAAATACTAAGTCAGATGATATCAGCTCAGAAATTCCTTAGCATCCATTTCTTTGTGACATCTCAGCCACGTGAATTGTCTGAAAAATCAAATGTTTTTTGCATCTTGTAAGCTAATATAGGGAAATGTTTCAGTGCAAGATTGTCGTAAGAAGCAATGCTATTAAATAAGATTATGCAAGAAGACTTTAAGGACAACAAGGGTTAACGGCATTCGATGCAGACATCCTCCTTTGTGTGTGTGTGTGTGTGTGTGTGTGTGTGTGTGTGTGTGTGTGTGTGTGTGTGTGTGTGTGTGTGTGTGTGTGTGTGTGTGTGTGTGTGTGTGTGTGTGTGTGCGCGTGTGTGTGTGTCTGTCCTGTCTGGAAATGTAGCATTAACAATTGTTGTCTTAATGCCAGAGAGAGCCCAACAGACTTTGCCTTCATAAGCGGAGCCTTACTGCTTTCGCCATACTGCTCCGCTTTATTGCAAAAAGCTGCATCTGCAAATGCTCAATAGTGGTTGTGAGGAGCCAAAGATCACCCCCACACCCCCACACTCCCACCCCAAAAGCTCAGAGGCAAACACCAGGGAAACCAGAACCCCAGAAGCCCGAAGGGACCCCTAGAGCAAAGGTGCCCAAGAAGGACCAACAAAGGGAAAGCTGCCTCCACCACCCCAAGGAAGAGCAGAGAGGAGCCCCACAAAACCCCCCCAACAGCCAGAACGCCGAAGCACCCGGGAGTCGCGGCGATGAGCCCGCAGGCTCCACCGGCAGCCAGCTACGCCAGAGCGGATCCAGCCATGGGCCTAGAGACATGAGGCCTAGGGGCGCCTGCCCCCTCGTGGCCCCGATAGACCCCACAAAGCAATGCCGCCAGGAGCGAGCCGGCACCCGCCCGAGCACCCAGCCTTGGACACTGAGGACCACCACACAGCAGCGGGTCAAGGCGGCAGCCATCAGAGTTGAGCAGGACGGTGGGATGGGCTCCACACTTAGTGGAGAACTGAGATGTCCCAGGAGAGGGGGCAGTCCAAAACCAACCTACTCTTTTAATCAACGCATTTAACCAACTCCTTTTCTTTTGGTTGTGTTTTCTCTATGTTAAAATTAGTCCACAAACTATCCCCACTGTTCTTCGTCGTCAACCATGTGTTTTTACTCTGAACTCACTTTCAGTCTTCATGAGTGAAATATGTTGATATCTACGATTTTTTATCATCGTGCAGGATCTCTCAGGTTTTGAAAATCAACCAACCATTTTAAAATGTAGCCGTGTGAACCAGGCAAAAAGCATAGGGTTGCCCTCCAGATATGGTCAACCACATTGTTTTTAGCTTTATTAATGGGCTTATTTGTCTTCCCTTAAGATTTAGCTGCAAAAAAACATTTAAGTGATAGATTTGAAGGATTTTTTTACCCAAAGAACAATAGTTCTCCATTATAATAATGATAACCCCATACATATTTCCCCTATCATTTAGATGTCCTGCTTTAACTTCCATCCATCCATCCATTTTCTAAACCGCTTAGTCCCTCATGGGGTCGCGGGGGTTGCTGGTCCCTATCTCCAGCGTTCACCAGGCGAGAGGCGGGGTACACCCTGGACAGGTCCCTGCTTTAACTTTTTTTGCAAAAAACTTTTAAACTTTGCTTAATTAGCTAAATCAGTTACTCCTTTATGATGTTGGTGGATAGCTCTCTAAATTGTGATTTTGTGGGTTCTTAACCCACTATTATTTAGTGGGTTAAGAACAAATGCACTTTCCTTTTGTGGGTTAGGACATGTTAAATTCATTACTAAGGCAGGTGAATCTATATTAATCTGAAATGTACTGATATTGAATTAATCTCACGAATCTCGTGTGTTGCTCTTTGTTGGTGGGGCCCGTTTTCCTTTGCTTTTTGCTCGCTGTGGAGATCAGCTTAACTGGAAGCACCTGGCCATTCCTCCCAGGATCTTAAATCTGACTGAAGACTGCCACAGCCGTCTTTCCCCGATGCAGAAACAGAGGGAAGCTTGTCACCCTGGTTCCTGCCAGCTGAGACAACAGAAGGCACACATTGTTATGTTCATCTAATTTATTTTATAAGTTAAGTGAATGATTCCCTTAAAACCCTATGTTTCTGTGTTTGTTTATTTTTTCTCACAGTTCATTGGTTGTGACGACCTACAAATCACATGATTCATATTGATTCATGTTTGACTGAGTCAAGATTTAGGGTGAAACATTTTTGGTTTTGGCCAAACAGGGTGAGGTTAAAAGGAATACAACTTGCTTTGGAAACTTTGTTTTCACCTCAGAGGGCTGTAATTCCTATCCAATGTGTGGAAATTATGGCCAGCACAGCCTATCATCAAAAGGATCTCAGAATTACAAGGCAATATATAGAAAAAATAAGAATAGCAAAAAAATAAAACAAAACTTGCCAGTGGATTTATCTTTTTAATTTATGTTATTTTTTATTTTTTTTTTGCTGCACTGTTCTCATGTATTGAGCAGCAGTTCCAGAAGAATCCCAGTGAACCTCAGTAATGTGTCAGCTTCTGTTACTTTCCAAATTAAAATGTTGAAATAGATTTTTTTTGCATGTTACAACACAATAGTAAGCTGAAGAAAAACTCAAAACATTGCATGTGTGGTATTAAAAACCTAATGATGTAAGATAATTATGCACAATACACAAGGGCCATTTTAGTGCAGATTGTGTGTTTTCAATTTAGACACAAACTACATTAAGCTCATAATGCAAAGGGGACTTATTATGAGCAATTTTTCCATTATGTTAGCGTTCCTTTCACTTTACAACACCCTGAGGTTTTTCCTACAGCTGCAACCTGTCACATTTGTACACAATCTGTTTTTTTCCTCTGCAAACTGGGAATACATACAATACAGTTACTTAGCTGATTACACAGACATATTCTTATAACAGCATAGGTTTGTGCCATTCTTGACTTTTAGGGGGACTTTAACTCTAACATGAAATTACATTAGATGTTATGTTGGGCTGCATGTCCTGTTTAATGCAAAAATTTTAATTCTCCTTGACCCTGTGCATATGTCGTCACATTAAAATGACAAAACTTCAATGGGTTTTGGGGGATTTTACAACCAAAGTACAATAGCTCAAAAATAACTGTAAGTTGAAATAACACATTACAATTTTTTTTATAATGAATTAAAACCTACGTTCCAACGAGATCTAGAGAAACTCATCCATTCATTTATCTTTAGTCAAACTGATTACTGCAACGGTGTCTTCACCATTGCAGAACTTTGTTCTTAACCATTCCCTTCTAGTTCTGGCTGCACATTTATTTTAGTTATCCTGTTTGAAGTTGAACCTCAAGCCCAGTGTCAAGCTGTTCAGATTGACTTTTAAAGACAATTTGTTTTACTGAATTTTCTTGAGACGTATAAGAGCAAAGGGAACTCCATACAAATGCATGCAGCAAGTTTCTGATTTTATTTGTCAGAAAACTGGAAAACTATGTATTATTTATTTCCTCTTCACTATTATACAGTCCTTTGTAATGTCTATCACACAAAATGTGAAGGGCTGTTTGCAAGACATTGCTTGCGCAAACTACATCTTAAAACACTTTGTTTATGATATCAATATAGTATTTTCTTATTATATATATATATATATATATATATATATATATATATATATATATATATATATATATATATATATATATTCTTCAATACTTCAATTTCGTACTCTACTTTTTGTGCCATCAGAGAATATTTTGGGTGGAAAAAAAGACAAAAAATGCATAAATCTCATATTCAATGTAAACTGGCAGCATGGTTTTTGTTGATACAAATGAACCACAGTGGAAGCATTGATTCCACAACATGCCTCAGAGACATCTGGTTCCATGCAGGTTTTATGTCAGAGCCACACTTCCAGCCAAGTGCATTTTCCTTTGTGTTTAACCCAGAGGAGCAGAGTCCTGTAGAGTAGAGGAGACCGATCAGATCCGTCAAGTTTTTGTTGCTGCATCTGCATGACATGAGGTTCTAGCTTAAAGGGATAGGTCACCCAGGTAGAGTCAGGAGGACACATCCGTGTCCATTAAATGTGTAAGTTTTCACATGTGCAGTTTTTACAATCCTTGTAAAAGGTCCTGTGGTGGTGCAGAGAATCCAGAGGATAGAATCTAGATCTTTAGACCAAGGAAACATGTCGTTTTTGTCTCCTGAACTGAACTTTTGCTGAATTTTTTTTAAGTTTCTGCTGCTCTACTCTACTGGTAAACCCCACAGTTTCCATTTTCACCCTTATTAGTTTTAAAACTTTATTGCTGTTGTGAGTCCCTACCATCAGTTGTGAGATATATTGCTGGATCATATTTGTATCAGAGGGTTTACTTCATTCTTACACCCCGTCTGATAGCTGCAAGCCATTTCATCTTGCTACAAGCATGTTTCTTTTGGCTGTGTTTACCCAATGACCTGAGTGAGACTTACGTTTATAGACAGACCAGAGTTTCATTGCACCTTCCCACCTCTCCAAACAAAGTGGACTTTATGTGCAAACAAGCCAGAGTTCGATTCAACAAGGCAGGTGTGAATGAGCCTTAAGTTGAAAGAGATTCCACCATACATGCTGGAGTTTGACTCCAATGATGTTTTGCTGCAGAACACAAGTAAATGACTTTGAATGGAAGATTTGATTAAAACATGTAAATAAAGAAGAAAATATAAGAAAACTACAGGTGGGAGTACCTCATACAGATTTGTTCAGTTGCTTTATTCTTTCCATCATGTCACCACAGGCATAACAGTGTGGAAGCTTTGTGAGGGAATATGCATTATCTTGATTGAATAGAACTTTACAACAAAATAACAAAGCAGAAAATCTGACCATGACATTTGGTCCTCTATGTGAATAACTACATCTAAAGGCTGGCCAGTAGCTTGAATGTGTATGTTTTCCAAAATTATGGTCAACGCACATTTCAAATTGGGGATAGTGTCATGTTCATGAAGGATCTACAGGGAATATTTTTTGAGAACATCATCCAGCAAACTAATGATTCTATATGTCGTTAATGAAATCCTGGTAAGAAGTTAAAATGCCCGCTAGCCATCTCTCTCTCTCTTTGAGCAGCAGTGCATACAATAAGAAATACAAAAACATTTACATATGTTTAAGGATTTATGAGTCCATTATTGTTATTAGTGTGTTTCTACTATGCAAGGGGCTCCATAAAGATGTACAAACCTTTCTCAGTATAAAATTACAGCAGCAAATGTTGTATTATAATGTGGAATCAGTTTGTAAATAGTGCCACAGTTTCTTGCGTGTTTCTCACTGTAGTGCTGTAATTTCTTGACAGCTGCATGAGTGAGTTTAAAAGAAAAGCAGTGAAGGCCACACAGAACTTAGCCTGTGTGATATGTCTTTCCCTGTGGGCTTACTATATCCAGATTAAGACAGGGTTCACAGATAGGCGACAGGGCCCCAGCACCCATATCCAATCAGACGCTTCCCTCAGGGGTACCATGTGCCACACACATATGTGGCCCCCGCCTCGCAGCGTGACACCACGGCGTCCTCCAGGAGTCCTCCAGGAGTCCTCCACGAGGATCAGTAGAAGCTGTGAGGGAGAGAGCCACACACGGCGCGCAGACAGCGCAATGCACTCAAAGATTAAGTGACCCGTTCACAAACACTAGCAAAATATTATTTAGTTTGTATCAGGTTCTTGCTGCAGAGCAAACACAACACAATGAAAAGGAGTAGAGGAGGGAGGGAGCGTGGCTGTGTGTTGTTGCCTGTCTTTTAGAAGTCTGACACTTTTCAAGGCTCTCCCTCCTGCTTTTCAAAATCTTCTCTGAAAGTCTATTTCTAAGAAATCCTACTTAGTTTGTGCTCATTTTTGTGACAACTCAATGAGGTTTCTGTACAAATGTCTGTGTAGACCGCAAAGAGTGTCTGAAAATGCTTTTGCAAAAGTTGTTTATTTTCCCCATAATGAAGAGATAAAGTGTGTAACATACATCCATCTTCATATTTAGCTTTTAAGAAACATCAATAATCTCTTTGGCTGCATCGATGTTTTACTTGTAGCTGAGCTTTAATCAAAGTTCAAATCGAAGTCTTTGCTTTGTACCCATAAGATGAACACTCATTCAAAAAGCCCACATCTGGTCACTAATGTGCAGAGCCTTTCAAATGTAATCTTTATAACATTTACCACGTGATCACATGTTATAACCACAAGCTTAGATGTATTTTTTTAGATTTCACTTAACATAACGACACAAAGTAGTGCGTACTTGTAAGCTAGAATGACAAGGATATATGGTTAGTTACTTTGATTACAAACAAAAATTTGAAAAGTGTTGAGTGCATTTGTATTCAGTCCCCTATTCTTTGTAGAATAACTTTTCACTGCAATTACAGCTGGTGGGCTAGAGTCATGGACTAAATTGCCCGTACCCCTCTGTTAATGAAAGAAAATCCCACAATGATCACTGAAACATCATGAAACTGACAAAGTAATAATAAATAAAATAAGTATTGAAAATGAACCTGTGAGAATCAGACATTGTTTTTGACATGTGGTTCCGCAGAATAATTTAAAAATAAATTAATAAAACAGGGCTGGACAATAATGATAGTACCCCTAGAAAATATTGGAAACTAGTTTGAACATAGGGACATGTTAAAACGAGGGGTGTTCTCTAATTAGCATTATAGATATTTTCAAGCTTGTAACTAGACAGTATGTCTACTTAAAGGTTTACAAGTAGTCACTGTGCCGTTTGGTGACATGATGTGGACCACACTGAACATGGATCACAGGAAGGAGAGATTTGTGTCAGGAGATTAAAAGGGAAATTAAAGACAAATATGTTAAAAATAAAGGGTATAAGACCATCTCTAAGTAGCTTCATGTTCCTAGAACTGCAGTTGCACATATCATTCAGAGGTTTAAGGTCTACAGGACTGTAGCCAACTTCCCTGGACATGGCTGCAGGTTGAAAATGGATGACAAATTGAAGAGAAAGCTCATACGAATGGTAACCAAAGAACCCAGAAAAATCTCCAATTAAATAAAGGTGAACTCCAAGGTCAAGGTACATCAGTGTCAGATCGCACCATCCGTCACTGTTTGAACCAAAATGGACTTCATGGGAGACAACACTGTTGAAAGCAAATAATTAAAAAACAAGAGTACAATTTGCCACGATGCATATTGTAAAGCCACAAAGCGTCTGGGACAATTTCCTTTGGAGAGATGAGACAACTGGAACTTTTTGGCAAGGCACATCATCTCCATGTTCACAGACACAAAAATAAAACAGACCTAGAAAAGAACACTGTCCTTACTGTGAAACATGGTGGAGGGACTGCCTCGAGTAACAGCTTTGCTGCATCTGGCCCTGGTGTGTCATATCTACACAGGGTTCAATGAAATTGCAATACTATCAAAGCGTTCTGGATAGAAATGTGCTGCCTGGTGTCAGAACGCTTGTTTTCAGATGTATGTCAAGGGTCTTCTAACAGCACAATGACCCAAAACACACAGCTAGAACCACCCAAGAACAGCTTGACAGGTGCAGAGGTGTCATTGACAGTTACATAAATTGACTGCAGTGACTGCCTTGAAAGCTTGTACAACAAAATAATAAATTACGGGTACTATCATTTTTGTCAAGGTCTGTGTCATTAGTTTATTTTTTAAATGATTCTGTTGAGCACAATTCATAAGCAAAGTCTGATAATCATTGGTTCATTTTCAGTGAATTTGTATTTATTATTACTTTTGTCAGTTTCCAGTTACTTCAGTGACCATTGTGGGATTTTCTTTGATTAACAGAGGGGCACCAACAATTTTCCATGAAAATTCCATGACTACATGTCTCTACTGCATCTACAGAATACATTCTTCCTCCTTCTTGTTTGCAAAATACCTCCAGCCAGTTAGATTAGACAGATAATTTTCAAGTATTGCTATGGGTGCTATGGATTTAGATCTGGACTTTGACTAGGTCATTCTAACATATACATATGATTTGATCTAAACCAATTCAATTATTCTCTGTCAGTATTTCAATCTGAAAAACTCACACAGAAAGAAAAGGCAATTAGAAGAATTTTATTGATACAATATTTTAAGAGTTTGGCGCTCAGACCTCGGCAGGAAAAATTCACGCTGAATTAATTTCGATATACATAAGCAGGCGTATGAGAATAGGGATGTTTCCCCCCAGGCCTGAAATTGGTGGTGGAGTGGAGATAAATAAAGTTGTTCAGTCCATATGATGATCTGTTTGAGCTAGATGTCCAACTTGATAAACACAGGTTGCCTGAACTGTCCATGATGAGCAAGCATGAAGCGACTGTGGAGAGAAAAAACTCCCCTTTGGGAAGAAACCTCTGGCAGAACCAGGCTCAACATGGTGGACCGTTTTAGGGAGTGACAGGGAATTCCGTAAGAGTCCAGGAGGAACCACACTCTGATAGGGACGAGGTTGAAGCAGCACTATAGGAAAGCCAGACGGAGCTTGCTACGATGGTGGAGAAGGGGATGGAGGTGGGTTGAATCCGGTCATCAGAGTCCAAACCAGACACGGCGCTGCCACCGCTTGCTCGCTGAGCAGAAGGCCGAGACAAGGATGTGATGAACCCAGGATGCTGATTGGCTTCGAGGAGGAGCAGTTCCATTAATCTCTGACCAGTTTCCCTGTCGTTGTTGAAGAAAAGTCCCCACATCATGCTGCTGCCACCAGCATATCTTACAGATAGGATGTTGTGCTTGATGGCTAGGGAAGTGTTGGTTTTCTGCCACATTTAGTAGACCAAAATTTCCGTAATTATTTTATGTGACCAGAAAGCCTTCTTCCGTATTCAATTCAATTCAGTTCCATTCAATCCAATGATAATTATATAGCGGCATTTCATGTTTCCTCCATCCCCTTCTAACCTGGCAAGCCAGACTGATAATCTGTAGCACTCTGTTTCGTTCTACACATTATCAATCTGAGCCGGCTCCCATTGAATCCATTCGGGGAAAGGAGGGACATGCAGCAGAACATTCTGAGCTGATTGGGCAAAGCGACACCTAGTGCAAAGTTTGGTTTCATGGTATCAAATGAAAATGTAGTAGCAGGCACCATGAAAACCCACAAGTTACGCTGGTCAAGTCACATCTTGCTGTTCTCCTTTCGAAGAAGCAATCATGGATTCTGACAGAACAGATGTGATAGCAGCAGTTATGCGTGCGTCCTCCTGCGCTGACATGTTTATGTTGGTTCTGCTCTGGGCTCGGCAGCTCTTGCTTTCATCACAGCTGTATGTCCCACCTTAAACCATATTACTACGACTTGATTGTCAGACCAGTTTTGGGTCGGTTCTCAAACGGTTGAGGCGGGAATGGGACAAGATGGACTCTTGTGTATTTGTGAATGCACAAACACCGCAAGAATTCAGCTTGCAGGTGATGTTAGTCCCCTTCATGGCTCGTGACTAACTGCTAAAGGGATTTCATATGGCTTTCAATAATGTTTTTTTTTCTACTAACCTAACCCTGCTTTGAACTTCTCTACAATTTGATCCCTGGCTTGTCTGGTGAGTTGGGTTAATAATAATTCAAGTTTTAAAAATATCAAATGAATTAATTAATTATCGACTCTGTGTTGGTATGCCACATAAAATTCCAATACAGGACAAGGATATTAGTGGTTGGATGGTGATTTGAACTTGTTAAAATTAAAATGTATATCAAAGTTTCTTAATGACAAGGTCGACTTGTGCTTGACAATTGGGAGCAGTTGTGGGATAGATGCCAGAATACACATCCATTTAGATTGTATATACACCTATCATGAGGTTAGAGACTGTATTATAATTTATGATAAAACCTGACACAACGACACTGAGCTGCAGAAAAGCAAATAATCCAGCTATAGTCCAAGTGCTGTCACACTTAATCCTTGGATGAATGAATCTCACTATGCTTCCGTTTCTTTCTCATCATCTTTCCTGGCCCTTCAGCACCAAAGCAGGACAAAAGCTTATATTTTCACTGAGTAAAGAGGGGACAGAGAAAGGAAAGTGAAACTCCTTTAATAAATGCTACAGGAAAGGTACTGGGGAGAGATTGCAGGAGAAATGGTAACCTTTTTCAGTTGCTGATTTAGTATTCATTATTAATGACCTTTGTCTACCTGAGCAAAGCTATTGCCAGGAGCCTGTTCGTGTTTGTGTCTGCCAGAAGCTGGGGGCAGATGCTGCAGCCTTGTTCCGACCTGTTGACTGATTGATTCCTACACTTTATATGCATCTTTCACACAGATACTGTTTAATTTGTCTCACAGAGTCTACATGCTGTGCAAAGAAGAGTATGAACACTGTGTGCAGGGTGTAAAAGATCAGTAAGGCGTGCCAGAAACAAATTAGGGGTCACACAAGCACGTTTGGTCGTTTGGCATTTGCATTGTCCATCTTTGCCTGACAGGAGAGAGGACGGAGTTACAAGGACGCAAGCAGAGGAGGGAGGAACTCTCCTCGCCTCACCTACCCATGCTGCCTTTGCTACTTTTTTCCTCATCATGAAGTATTTTCATGTTAATTGATCTAAAAGAGCAGCCATGCATGCCGTACGTTGTGATTGGGAGGCTGCATGTGTTTGTGAGTTTGAAACAACCTCACTAAATGTGCTCAGTCAGGCTCGATATTTAATTCACAGTGCCCACACTAGCAATCACTCCCACACTGTGAGAAACACACTCACGACAAAAGATTCCAACTTACAGTAAAGCTGCTCTGTCTATCCATACACCAGTTTAGCTGACATTCCTTTCCATCAATCTGCCTTTCTTTTGTCTGTCTGCTTCCATTTATCCGTCATGATCAGACAAAATGTAACACATACCTCCTCTCTTTAGCCAATAAAGATCAACTCTTCACTTGGGCTAAAACACAGGAGCTCACCTCTCTTCACCACTGTTTATTTTTGTTGCTTTTTTTTCACTCTGAGACTGAAAAGCTTGTATATCTTTGTCTGGTCTACGTGTCAGAATACTTCATTGCAATCACCCACTCTTCTCTGTGCCAGAGATTCAACTGTGATTCAAAATATGTCATAGCCTCCATATTTTATTTTGCAAATAACATTTTGAAAAGTTTGACATACATTTGGATTCAGTATCCCAAGAGAAGGGGTTAGAAAGTTCATCCTGCAATTGGCGGAATGCCGGTTCCATCCCAAATTGACTACTGGCGGTGGTCAGAGGGCCAGGTGGCGCCGGTGCATGGCAGCCTTGCTTCTGTCAGTCTGTTCCAGGGCAGCTGTGGCTACTAACATAGCTCACCACCATCAGGGTGTGAATGGGTGAATGACTGATTGTAGTGTAAAGCGCATTCGGGTCGTCAGACTAGTTAAAATGCTATACAAGTACAAGCCATTTACCATTCCCTGCATCAGTGATTTAATTTTCCCCTATTTATTTCAAGGATAACCCCTTGAGGTGTACCATCTCATATTCAAGAGGGTCCTTACATTTTTGGAAACACTTTTTGCTGCAGTTACGGCTGAAGTCTTTAGAGGAATGTCTCTACCAACTTTGCTTCTCGAAAGGCAGAATGTTATCCCCATTCTTTTTTTGCAAAATGTTTAAAGCTTTGACTAATTTTGTGAACAATATCTCTTAATAACTATTTTCAAGTCTTGCTGCAGATTCTCAATTGGATTTGGACCTAATTTTTTTGGATTTAGACTGGTCCATTATTATTCATCGCCAAAAGTGCAACCATTTAATATATAAATATGTTAAATAAATATGTATATGTGTGGAAATACAAAAAACATAACTTAAACAAATTAGTTATAATTATTTATAACGTTTCAATGATTTATTGATCAGTGACTTCCAAGAATTTATTTATTTATTTTATTTTTATTGATTTGACTGTTTACGTTGAAGTTTGCTACAATACCACCACAATTTACTTTCCTCTGTAATGTTTCCTTTTCCTATTATCTATTCATGTACAGCAGTTTTAATCATCTTATTACTGAAAAGTGCTTTATAGATAAACTTGCCTTGCCTTAATGCCAATTGATGTATATATTATTCTGAAAGCAAATATATTAATTAAGTATTTCTATTATTGTCCTGTGTTACTTCACATCATGAATTTATTTTGTCTGACCGCTTTAGGTACCAACGTCTTCGGGAAGCACAGACACTGTCACAGACAAGCTTTTAAACTTTCATAATCTTTAGGCAGGATAAAATATATGCAACTTGTCACAGCAATTTTACTGATCAAATTCTAACAGTTTGTTTTATCAGTGCAACCGCTAGGGCACGATAGCTCCTATAAATAATGAAATGTCATGAAATAATGTTGCTTTCCTTCAGGAATATTAGCCCCCCACGCCCCTTCCCACCAGACACTGCTTAGACATTACTAAACCATTAGGTTACAAAAATCTGACGGGCACCACAGCGCCCCTCTCCTCTTTCTGCTTTTCTGCCAGCTAAATGACCTGGTAATGTTATCCTATTCTCATGCCATGACCGAGCCCGAACAGTTACTGGTTGGGGCAGGGGGACTATACAGCGTGGCTTTTCTTTTGGCGTGACATCGTGCTCTGCTCTCTTCTCTTAGCTTTCCCAGGGGGCCACACTCCATTCAGCACAGTAGTTCTGCCTGCGCTCACGCTTGACTTACCTCCAGCAATATTTTTTAATAGAAGAGAAAAATGGGAGGGCACAAATCATTGTAATTACGTTCAGTGGGTACTGCCATGATGATTATGTAAGGTATGTTCTCCACGATTGCTCCCTCAACGTCTGGCCTGTGACACGACCTACCTGCGAGGTTGTGCGATGGCTTCGATCAAGCGAGCCCATCGGACTGATATTAATAACTCAAAATTAACGAGCAAGACAAGTAACAGAGGGCTTTTCGCTCCCCAAACTGTACTCGTCTCAGTCTGTTAACATATATCTGACTCTGTGGATCTTGAACATCATCATCACCCTAATAAGCACTGGCAGAAGGTAATACCCTTGGAACATGGTCAGCATTTTTTTTTTTTTGCTATATTAATTATTCACATGATCACTTAGATAGTATTGAATAATTTAATGTGGCCATGTTTTGCTAAATTTTTTAAAGCACAATCAGCTGACACAGGAATTCACAACAGGAGAAATCTGACATGGATAAGACTGAATCTATTGTTGTATAAAGCTGTGGTGACTACTATTTGCCTCTGTCCATGGTTCTTAATTCAAATGCACAAACCAGTGTTGCTCTTTAGGAAGAAAAAAAAAAGCCAATATAATTTCTATGTAGGCTTTATTAACAAGGTGCAGATGATTCTGCATGGGCTCCCTGCACTTCTCCAAACATTCCTCTGAGCTCATCAAAAAGAGGTCACTTCACCCCCCTCCCCTGTCCCTCTAAATGAACCTTTGCAATCAAACAGCAGGGGAGGCCTATTTTCCCCTGGAATATTGCCTGGTTGCTCGTCATGGCTTCAATTTTCAGTTTCAGCACTGTAAACGGTTGCAGCAAGGCAAATAAATGAAAAGGGAAATGAAATTCTGGGTAGCCAAGTTACACAAATAGATTGATAATCTGCACAGGCCACCCTAAAGTGCTCGGGCATTTTCAATATTACCTATTCTGCATAGTAATGTCTTTTCTCACCTCTCCTTCATGTGGGACGAAGTTCTAAATCTCCTTTAGCCTTGGGATATCCAGGCTGTATATCACCTTCCAGTAATTTAGGAGGGAGAGAGCACAAAGAGGTAAGGAAATGGCAGGCTCATGACTACATGCTAAGAAAGTTTAGAGGAACAAGAAGGGCAGCAGGGTTTTCTTTAACTTCAGTGGTGTTGTTAGTTAGTTTGGGGCATGATGTGTCAAGATGTGTAAATTTCTTTGGTAATTTAAATTTCACACATATTGTACTATGAAAACTATGCTAAGTAAAATATTTTTTATAATGTAAAATCCACTTTAATTTTAAATACCCTCCACACAATGCCTTGCAAAGTATTTATATCCTTTAAAATATTTTACATTGTGACATGTCATAACTTCAGTCTTCAATGTCTTTTTTTGGCATTTTATGCAAAAGGCCAACACAAACTGGTAAATATTTGTGAAGTGGAACAAATTGATACATGTTTTGCTGGAAAAAGCTGAAAAGCTTAATGGACTGAATTTACATTGTGATTTTCTTTTCAAACTGATCATTAAAGGGGCTTTATATAATAACTACATTCCCCCAATCACACTAATTAATGTGCGCACATTTATCCACCGATCTGCAGATAGGTAGGCAATGTGGGGTTATGTGTCTTGCCTGGTGGCACATCGACATGTGACAGGGGAATGCTAGAAGTGAACTCTTCCAACCGTAAGACAACAACTCTACCCACTTAGTCACAGTTGTCCCAATGTGCCTTTTTAGAACAAAGTTTCAAGATGCAGGTCTTGAGAAATGCCATTTCCAGCTTTCTTTCAAATGTTTGCAGTTTTTTCTTTGCAAAAGAGCTCAGTTAGATTAGTTGAAAAGCATCTGTGAACATCAAGATCAAGTCTTCCCACATATTTCTAATTGGATTCAGGTCTCAACTCTGACTGGGCCATGCTAGAACATGAATATGGTTTGATATAAACCATTTTATTGTGTCTCTTGCTTTATGTTTACTGGTGTTGTGCAACTGGAAGGTGAACATCTGCACCAGTCCAAGTCTTTTGCAACCATTAAAAAGGGTATTTTCAAGTATTGTCTTGTCTTCATCTACATCTCAATCCCAATCAACTCTGAAAAAAGCATCCCCACAGCATGATGTTGCCATCAGCATGTTTCACTGTGGGGATAATGCATTCACAGTGATCTGCAGTCTCAGAGTTTCTCCACACAGCATTTTACTTGTGGTCCAAAAAGTTCAAGTTTGATCTCATCAATGTGACCTGTTTATGTAATTTGGTTGGGTGCTGGATAATTGTGAGCTGCTCAACAATGGATTTTCTTACCACTCTTCCAATAACTCAACAATTGTGGAGTGTATCATTAATATCTATTATGTGACAGTTTTCTTCCACCTCAGCAAGGGAACTCTGCAGCCTCTCCAGAGTTATCAATGGCCTCTTGGTTGCTCCTCGAAATATTGCTCTTCTTGCATGGTACGTCAGTTTAGCTGGATAGCCTTGTCCTGGTAGGACTGAAGGTTAAAATATTGCCTTTCTCTTTTAGGACGATTGATTGAACAGTGGCGCAGAGCTTTGAACCTCTGTGAGAGGTTTGTAGAGGTGAACGTATTTATCTGTAAAATAAATATGAAAACCATGTGACACTCTATTGAATAAAATAACAAAATCCTATTCTGAGTTCAAAGGGGTGGGAATACTTTTTTTTCCAGGCACTGTTTATGAGGTATATAGGGAGCTAAATTCAAGCATGTACAGACATGCAAATTTTGAGATGGAGTATTTTATTTATTTATTTTATCAGGTTATGTGGCTAATGTGAAACAGTGAAAAAAACATGTTTGACTCTGGAAGTGGTGTATTATCTTTCTTCAGGAGTAAAGAAAACCACCAAATGAGCTCACGTCTGTGCACAATGCTGCAGTGACAAAATACTGCTTTGACCTGAAACTCTCTAGATTTGTGAATTGCAGAGTCTCTTAAGAACCTCATCCTTAGGTGAAATGAGCTGTGTCTGTCTCTTTGCCCCTGCAGTTACACCTGGCCTGCATTGGAAATAGATTAGTGCTGTGACATTTGACATGGGTAGCCATCTCTGCTTGGGCTGAATGCCGACTGCTGCACAAATCAGGTATGCTGACAGTTTCTCTCCTTGACTGACTGGCTGCCTTGAAAACACAACCCTCTGGACAATCAGCAGCTTCACGACAACATTGTAAATATGCTCAATTATGCTGCCCACCAAAACAGAAACAGAAAAAAAAACAGGTTTGGCAGGCTTTTGCACTGAGAAATCTGATGCAAAATTAACCAGGATCCTTGTTGTGGCAGGTGTCGTGAATCATCCAGTCAGTCACTCAAGGCAGAAAATGACTTCAAAGTCTGGCTGCAGTCTGAATCACACAGGACCAAAATCCTATTTCCACTACGGCAGATCAATTCCAGGGAGGTCATGATGTGAAATGAACTTTGACCTCTGGCTTTGTTGGTGCAGTCTGATGATACTCTAAGGACTTGACCTGAATGTCAGGGTGATGTAACACCTCCGCTGCTCTCAGGCAGCCATTTTGGGGCAATGGATTTCTGACTACACAGTTGCATTAATTGCTGTGGGGCAAAAGGCAGAACTGACAGGAGAGTGTGATAACACATGGTTCTCTGATATACTGCAGGGCCATAAAAAAGATCCTCGTGCAGCAACAAATTTAAGGTTATCTTTGTGTAAGTGGAAGAAAACTTCTATAACCAGTCACACTGAGGTGCCAAAGTACAATTTTTAAGCTGTCTAGAAAAACCTTCCCCAAACAGCGAGACATTGGTTTCGCTAAGGTCAAAATTGTAGTTTTCAACAAGCCATGTAGAGAACACAGCAAAGATGTGGAAAGTGCTCTCATTAGGTAAAACCAGATGGCCAAAAATGCTAAACTTTATATCCATCAGAAAAATAAGACGGTACATTACCCTGAACACACCATTCCACTGTGAAACATGGTGGTGGCACCATCATGGAGTGGCGATGCTTTTCTTTGTTCAAGATGTTTTGATGGATTGCAGCCTCAGTACCTTGTCTCCTCTCTTTTATAAAAACACCGTACAAATATGGAAAAAGCAACAAAAAAGCTTTTCTTGTCCAATAACTCTTTAAGATATTGGTATATGTAAAATGTCTTAATTGAGAGCAAAGTATAACCTAAGCCAAATTTCTTGTTTGTGGGCACAAACTTTGTAAAGGAAGCTGATTCATGGAAAGAATGCATGGGGCAAAATAAATGAAAATCCTGGAAAAGCACGTCCATAAATTACAGTCAGAGTTATGTACAATGCTATAGTTTAGATACATGCTTTTTTAAAGAGGGGTACAAGTGCCACTGGTAACTATTCTTTCATTTCAGTGAAACACGTTTTATGAATGCAGACGCCCCTGCTGGGGGTCCTCCTTAGCAAAATGACTAACAGGTACCCTCACTGTTTCTTTTTATGAAAACATCTGGTTTGTCTTACATGTTAATTAGAAACACAAAGAAGAAGAACTGGTTAGTGATTAATTAAAAATTGTATTGGAATAGTGATAAGACTTTAAATCCATTTTAACAAGGTGGGATATAAAACTTTTCCCTGGCAACCATATATAGAATGTGCAGTTTATTGACAACGACTGCTTTGGGTTTAAGAAGCTGAAGTTACAGGTTCAACCTTAGCAGTAGCATTGTTGCTAGGCTAGTTAAAGCTGGACACAGACCTAAACTTTATCTCCAGCACAGAAACTTTCTAAACCACAGGTTTTATGAAGGTTGTTAACTTATACTAAGTTGATATGTTCATTCATATTACCTTACCAGCCTTAAAATTATCTGTACCTTAAATGATAAATTAGTATAATAGTTGATTAAACCAACAACTGTGGTTAAATTCTATTCAAAATATTTAGGTAGAATTTGTAACCCAAACACTATGTTATTGTTGTTGTTAATTCACCATAGTTGTACATTACATTTACAAATTAAAGTGCTTGTTTAATTTTAACTATTGTAATAACTCATAATTAAAACCCTCCAAAAGACATTTTTATACAATGTTTTTAATAATAAACATGCTATAGCCTACTGTATTAAACTGACTGTCTAGCTTGAGAAAAAAGGGTTAATAATACTGTACCTTTACAGTTATTCATTGTTAAGAGATGACCTTTAAATGCCATTCATCAGGTTAGGGTTTTATACATTTTCACAAAAATGGATACTCTGTCTCTCTTTTGAAGTTGTGTTACAGACAATACACTGACTCTCTAGGGGAATTAAAAACAAAGCTGCCAAACATTTAAAAGAAAAAATACCCAGCCAAATGAAAATACATAGGGCCACCTGATCTCATACTGTACTTAGTAAGCATTTAGAATAGCAGTCTTTGATTTGTGCAAAATAGCTTTCTGAACAGGGTGATGTGACCGTGCCTTGAGGTTGAAACAAATATCTATCTATCTATCTATCTATCTATCTATCTATCTATCTATCTATCTATCTATCTATCTATCTATCTATCTATCTATCTATCTATCTATCTATCTATCTATCTATCTATCTATCTATCTATCTAAATGTATGTTTAATTTAAAATAATATAAATTACATTTTGCAGATGGGGCTGTGTTGCGTGAGTGGGAGAGTGTGTTCCATCTGTGGGGTGGCAGAGATTGGGACTCCTTAATGGAAGAACCGAGACTGGTTGTTTATGTTAAGCTGCTTGCTCTTTTGTATTCAAATTAAAATTGCTTTGCTGTGCATTTCTCCTCTTTTAAGGTCTGAATGCCTCAAGCTTTATTAGGATCAATCCCAAGTCATAGCCAGGTGGTAGAAATGCAGTAGGAAAAATAAAAACAGATTTTAATCTCAGTTAACGAGTGTGCTCAACACACTATCACAGAACGCTTACATTTTTTAATATTTTGGGAATAATATATCCATGTGAATGGTTATCTAACTATTCCCTGTCATCTTCCCCACTGCATTAAAATTTCTGATATTTGTTTCCTCTTATTCCTGTGGGATTCCTGTCTTTCCTCCATGTGGCCCCTCTGTACGCCACTCGGCGGTGCTCACAGACTTCATCTCTCTGAAAAAATCAAGTCTTCAGTATTCCACATGACTCTAGATGTTGGAGCTATTAATTCGTCATCTAATGAGTGAGTCAAACAATGTCAATATCCCATGTTTCTTCTACCCTTAAAACCTGGTTGAGTGAACTGTAAAAAAAAATTTTCTTCAGAGGATCAAAGACGTTGGCTTCGGCTGGCGGGCTTCATTTCAGCACCACGGAGCTGTCCGCCGTTCAGGAGAGAAGCTGCTGCTGCCCTCGCTGGTAGAAGAGGAACAGAACGATCATATAAAATGTCTGAACTCAAACACAATCTACGTGTTTAATAATTAATATCTAAATTGGTGGAAACTAAATTGATTATCATCCCTCAGTTGAGTTACATGTCTGAGTCGATCTCACCGTATAACATAAAGCTGGTGAATCAACCGTTTTTTGCTCTGAGTTGGAGCACAAAGGACCGTATTCTCTATATTTCTCTATTTATAGACCCTCTTCCCCCGATGGAATGTACCACTGGCTCTTCGCATAAGAATCAGGGGGATATAAAATGGTTTGGGTTACAGAACCTGAGTTAAATGCGCTCCCCTTTCATTCGAAACCCCCCGCTGCTCTGGCAAACATTGAGCCGGTCCTGTCCGTTTAAACCAAGAAGACACTCATACCAAGTCCTCAATGCAAAAAAATAAAAGGGTGCCAAGAAGCTGGGACGGAGGAACGTGGGTGTAAATAGACAGTGAACGTTGCTGCTCTCTCTCTCTCTCTCTCTCTCTCTCTCTCTCTCTCTCTCTCTCTCTCTCTCTCTCTCTCTCTCTCTCTCTCTCTCTCTCTCTCTCTCTCTCTCCCTCTCCCTCCCCCTTCTCCTTTCCTCTCTTTCTTTCTCTCTTTTATGAAATCAATGAACGAGTTATTGGGTAGGACATAAATATAAGGAATCAAAGCCTCTATCGGGACCAACTGGGCACTGCGCGCTTTTTTGATATGAGTCTTCGCTGCACGCTACATGTGTTTTCCAATCATTGTAAATACTGGCTTTGATAGGACGAGAGCGGACCCTCTCTGGCACAGCTTGGTCTCGGAACCAAAATTGTCTCCTTTCTTTTTATTTTTTTATTTTTCCTCTACTTCAAAAACGACTCTCCGCCCGTCGCCGTCTGCCGCCGTTGTCCTGTATCCATCCCCAACTCTCACCGCGGCAGGTCCGAAGATGGCAACTTTAACCAACGGGCAGGTGGACGGCGCGGTGCACGGCGTCGGCGTCGGTGTCGTGTCTGCCAGCACGAACGGGCTCGTGAACGGATTAAGCCACAGCTCGGCGGGATGCCCGGCCACCATACCCATGAAGGACCATGATGCCATCAAACTCTTCATCGGCCAGATCCCCCGCAACCTGGACGAGAAGGACCTCCGGCCCCTCTTCGAGGAGTTCGGCAAAATCTACGAGCTCACTGTGTTGAAGGACCGCTTCACGGGCATGCACAAAGGTGGGTCTAACTTCCTCCGGTCCCCTAAAGGCTCCGGCGAGCGAGGGGTAGGAATCTGGCACACATGACGCACGGATGGGGGACGGTTAGTGCGCGAATGTTGGCAAATTTTGAGACGCCTGACTGACTTTGTTGCGTGTTGTTTTGAGGGATTTTTTTTTTTTTTTTTTGCCACAGATGACAAATCTCTTTTAGACCTGGTTCGGCTCTCCAAAGTCACCCTGTTGTGCAGAAACATCACGAGAGTGGCCCAAAGAGGGAGCCACGAAAGCATGCGTTTTTGACAGAGTGGGTTATGTTTGATTAGCAGAACAGTACGCTCTGCTGCCTGTTACACTATCGGTGTGTGTGAGTGCGCGTGAAAGGGGAGTGGGGAGGTGGGGGGGGGTAGTGCACGTGCGTAAGAACGTGCAACAGTACTGAGAGTGGGCCTATAAATATACAGCTGTGGAAAACACCACTGTAATTTTGTTTTCCTGATTTTACAATGGATTAAAATTAACATTATCAGTTTATTGTATGAACAATACAATAAATAGAAATTGTATTGATACAAAAATAAAATTCCAAATACAATTGCCATTTTGAGCATTTGAATAAAATTACAAATAATGAGAACATATTGTGCTTTTAGAGTTAAAGAAAACAATGTTGTTTAGGCAATCCTATACTTTTTCGTTTTCAATTAGCAAGATGTTTGTATTAAACCACTCTTTGGGTGAAAATCTCACCTTTTCAAACACACCTTCAATGCCTTGACCGCCCATGTGATCACCTTAACCCAACCACAATTTCTTTGTCTCATCTAGTGACTGTTTAGAGTTTATTTAACTTTTGATTGATGGTGAAGGTGGACCAACATTTTAAAAGGTTGCCCTTTTGTAACAGCAAAGATGTCATGCTGTTTCACATCCTTTTAAAATGATGCCAGAGAAAGTGCCAGAATGGCTGATGCTTAGTTAAACTGTATGGAGCATAAAATAATGCGGCTTCGCCCCTCTTCCATCTGTTGCTACACACTGCCGTTCAGCTGTCTGAAACAAAGCTGCTTTTCTCTTGCTTACTTAAAAGACTATTTTGGTTAGTTGAAAATATCCACCATCTAATCTAATCCCATATGTTATCCATCTGTAAGGATAACATATGGGATTATATGGAATAAAGGATTTGGTATAACATTTTGTTTGTTTTTTATTGCGATGACATTAGAAGAAATAATAATAAGTATTTAAAAATTAATCAGACCTTTACGCTATTATTATCTCACTGCGTAGAATCAGAGCCTCACAAAACAAATAGTGTTCTAAAATGATCATTTTGCAGAATACCACTAAACTATATGGCAATTGCCCAACACTACTGTTACTCCTAACTTATTTTAAGGTAACTGTTTTAGAATTACAGCTTGCAATTTATGATGTTGTTCGTCTATAAACTTGTTACTGCAGCCTTGCTACCGGAGTGGATAGCCTGACTAATGAACTAGTGAATGTAAGGTTGTATAGTTATTTGACTCTATTAATGGCCTTTTCTGGACTAATATAATAGTAGTGGTTCCTGAAGATGGGGTCAGGTCCCCATTGGGTGTCAGAAATTAGAATAAGCGTAGGGTCACAAAATCCTTGACAGAAATCTAATTAAATAACAAAAAGGATTGGTAATGGTATGCTTATGATATAAAATTTACAAGAGATTAAAAATGTTATTTACAAATGTATAGAAGCAATACCTTGGTTGGGAAAGCAGTGTGTCAACATTAAGCCCTTGTGTTTGTTTAAAGCAACACCACTTGGATGTATATGTTTTAAAGGAATACCATCTAATAAGAACAATGGGACAGTAATCGTGTTGCAAAGTAATTAAGGATAGTAGTTCATATATACATATATGTGTATATATATATATATATATATATATATATATATATATATACATATATATATATATATATATATATATATATATATATATATATATATATATATATATATATATATATATATATGTATGTATATATATATATATATATATATATATATATATATATATATATATTGTTTTTAGGCGTTCTGGCTATGTACCTTTAACTGGTTTACATCTTTATTTTACAGCATATCACATGCCCTTTTTAGCTTTCATTTATGTACAAAGCTGAAACTACACAAAAAGTTTTTGTAACAGACTTCTTTGAACAAATATTAAAGCACCCAACAAGAATGATGGCGCTTTAACACTCTTTTTTTATTTTTCCCCTCGAGGGAAGGGTTATTTTCTGCAAATAGCCATCTAATGAGAGGTCACTAATTGATCTGCTGTACCTGCAGAAAATCTCCCAGAGGAGTACTGAGCATGAAGAATGAGCTACCACACTGTATAAAAGGAATTTTTGAGGGAGTTAAATTTTTTGCCATTACATAGATGTAAATTTCAGTCCAGTATGTAAGTTTGTAATTGTAACTTCAGTTATTCATTCCTAATTCTAGTTAAGTAGCAAATCCCCAATAAACATTTAGATTGGAATTTAAAATAATCATTTATAATGTGCAGAGCAGACAGCGGTAAGTCTATATGACTTGAATATATACATTTTGTAAAAGTCAGAAACTACCATAAGACTAGAGGTTAAGGAAGGTTATAGGACTTAAGTATGCATCCAACTTCGCATTGTTTAGTCACAGCGCTAAAGTCATACTTGCTAGCAAGGTAAACTATATAACTCTGGGGCAAGTGTTGCCAACGAATGGCATATTTTAGCTGTTTTTGTCAGAACAAAATATGTACTTGCATCTACTCTGTAGGTTGCGTCTAGCTTTAACAATTAGCAACAGTAGGAATGCTAAAGTCAAACTTGCTAGCAGCAAGTTGAGTCTCTTAACCAGCGAGATAATTGTGACCAGCTAACAGCACAACTTAGCTTCTATTATCAGGAAGAGAACTTAGATACTATGCTGTTAGAATATATTTAAAACGTTTTTATTTAGCTTTAGCTTTTTTAGCAACTAAGCATTAAGCTTAAGTCAAACTTGCAGGTACCTTTAGCTTCTTAGCCAGTAGTTTCTAATATTTACTGTGGTTGTAAGGGAAAAGGATTCGCTTTCTATCTCGTTAGAACAGATTTTAAAGCCGAGCAGTATTTCAGCAGTTTAAGTGTTTGTGGTTGTTACACTCATCATTTACATCATTTCTGTACAAATTTTGATTAAAATCTACTCAAATAAAATAGATGCAAATTGTTTCACATTTTAATAGTGAAACTGCAATGGCTTATTTTATTAGTGAGGTGTTTAAACCCCTCAAAAGCTTTCTCTGTCCCACATAAACAATGTGTGACACTCACCATGTGTTAGGAATAGATTATGATATACAAACAATTTCAGAGGGCGGAGATTGTCTGCAGGCATGGAAAGAAACCAAAGGGGTGGGAGAAGGTGCATGCAGAAATGGGGGGAATCTTTTATTAATAGTCCAGCTGTAGTAGCGACTCCCTCTTGGATGGTTAATCACCAGCAGCCCCAGAACTATAGGCACTGCTCGCCAGCTGATTCTAAGAACTGTCTTCTCGCCGCGATATACAGCCCGGCTTCCCAGGCTGGGGCCCCTGCTTTCATTAGTGAGCCCCCGCTGTGCTCATATTTTAACTAGCTGGAGGCACTATACTCCTTTAGCTTGCCACCTCGCCGGCTGACTGCAAGCTGTTTGAAGGCCGTGTTTCCGTCACTGCCTCCCAACACCTTCCTGAGGTTCCCGTGGAAGATTTCCAAATTAGCAGTAAAAGACAGCACGACCCGCACATTACAGGCAAAGTGACTCACTGTGTGCGCTTCGGTCATATGGCTTTAATGAAGTCTTTCGCTGAATAATATACACCAGGTAACGAAAGCGGTTGACAGTAAATGAGTCAAGGCAGACTTAAAAGTCTTTTAGCTAGAAAATTCCTGCTTTCATTTCTTCTCCATCTCATTAAAAACATAAGTTCATCTGTGTCAGTTTTCTGTTTAGAACTCATCGTGCAAAGACTTGTGCATTTGTTCCTCAACTCCCTCCTCTCTTAGCCTCTTTAGATCATTTTCCATTTTTTTCTAACCCTGTTATGGAGCACAGACTTTAAAACTGAGGGCGCGATGACCCTTAAATGTGTGACATACTCCATTGGAGTTAAGTCTGTTGAACTGCCCACCAGAAAACCCTTCTTACGATCCTCTTCGTATTTCCCCCTTTTTCATTAACTCTGCTCGACAGTGTTCAATCTTTCCTTTTTCTCTTTTCCCTCTGTCCTTAAATCAGGCACTCGTGCATGTTCAGTTGCGGTGCATTGTGCTTTTTAATGGCTGTGGGAGCCTCTCTGCTCTTGTCGGAGTTTGGAGAGGATCGTCTAAATTTTCTTCATGGTTTTGTTTTATTGCAGTTTCTAACGTACGCTTACAGTAACCGTTGACTTTTGTTAACATCATCGTCAGGCGCCATCTATGTAATGAGTTAATTTAACTTTACTATAAAGCCATTTTTAATTAACAAATTTAGTTTTCAGTATGAATTAGGTTTCTTACCATCATCTAGGTGTGTCATGGTTTTGAAAAGTTAAGAATTTTTCTATACCTACAGTTTAAAGTCCTTTTAAAGTTTGAAGTTTATTCCACATGTATGAGGCTTTGCAGAAATTCAAGTAAATTGGGCTGTTTGAAAATATCATGGTGCGGAAACTAAAGGCATAACACAGAGAGATATTGACTTAAAATGTTGCTTTATCGCAATAATGGTTACTGCGACAGTGAAAGATATTAAAAAGGTATCAAATTTTATTTCTGATTATAAAGCTATCAATGCATAAAATCCGAGCCCCACAATAAACAAATGCTTCCTTAAAAAAATGACAATTTTCCATAATAACCATAAATGACAACTGCTTACTGCTAGTACCATCTATTACTTTCATTAAGGTAGCTCTGTTTTAAAACCAGAGTTGACAAGTGAGATTGTCTTTGCTAACTGAACAGATATTTAATTAACCAGTTAATGTCAGCTTGTCATAGTTGTGTTACTTTATAAACAAAATATGCTTATGGAATGAGATCTTGAAAACTGCTACATTTTGCTCCTATTTTTTCTATATTGTTCTCTGTGTATCAAAATTAATACAACAATAAATGTCATGGAAAACATCCTTACAACCAGTAATCATAGGATGTTATTTTAGGAGCAGTCAGAATTTATTTTAATTTTCTCCTATAATTAATAACAAATTATTAATAACAAATTATTAATGGTCTTAACTATTCTTTAAAAGTTTGGTGCAAATACTATGAATTTTTCACCAGCTTATCATACCATGAGAATCTCATACTGAGAACAACCTTTGCTATTATAATGCTACTGCTGAAGAAATAGACCCCTATTATCACTATTGTCAGCTGTGCAAGTGATACTATTGCCATAATCCTTCCCATAATGACTCTATGTATCACTAGTAATCTAGTCTTTAGGATTGTGTCCCGCTGCAATGGGTGGAGGGGAGGAGGGAAGCCGGGGAATGGGGGTCAGCTGAGCTTGATAGCAGGCGCCGGGACATCAGTGCGGGCCTACATCCTCTCAATGATTTTATTTCTCTCCCCTCTGCGACCAAGCCATGCTAATAGAGGCCATTTATAATGGTCACCGGCTGCTGCTGCTGCTGCTGCTGCTGCTGCTGCTGCTGCTACCAAGCACAACAGGGCTGAGTAGCATGGCGATCACAACGAGCCGTCCCTTTCTCCTCTTGCTGGCGATGCAGCATGGGAGGTGGGGATCTTTTCAAAAGGAGTAGGTGTAGAAATGATTGCCAGAGCCATTCATCAGCCTGGATTTTATGTCGTAATCACTGCGGCAATTGAGCTGTGATGATATGGAGATGACATTTAATAAGTGGAGCTACTGTTTACCGCCGATACGTCTTCGTGCAGTGTTTGTGTTCCAACCCAAACCTTTGCCTTGTAACTTTGTTTTATTATTATTATTTCTTAGCAAATGCAAACGCAGCTGTCACTGAGACTGTTTTATTGCTGTTGCTTCATCGAGAAGTAATTTAATTCAAGTAATGCATTTGTCCTTGGTCAAGCTAAATACATTTGGAGCAGCCCTCGCCATAGGCTCAGACAGTTAAAGTAGTTAGAAAGCCAGAGAGTTGCTCAAAGTCAAAGCAGGTGTTGAAATCTCATTTCCAGTTGGACCCAATCGTCCATTGTGACCTGACAGGTGATATAAACAAAACAAAGAGCCACAGGTCTTCTAGCGTAGATCACTGCTGTTACCAAAGGCCCTGTTCATCTTGTATCGAACAAATAAACAGAGCTGCTTTGCAGTTAGAGTAAATATGTATGCTTGAGACTTAGTCAGTATACAGTATACAGTGTATAAGTGTTCACAATCCTTGAACCTTTTTCGCATTCGGTCACCTCATAATCACAAACATCAGTGTATTTTACATGAATGGTGTAGAAAAATACAGAAAAAATAAGTGGCATGATAAGGATACATTGCTTTGAAACACAAATCTCAAGAGTGAAACAGTTAATTTACATTTAGCAATATTTTCTGAACACAGCTCTTGCTGCAAAAAATAGCCACATATTTATTATGGCATGTCCCCACCAGCTTTGCATATCTGGAGACTGAAATGTTTGCCCATTCTTCTTTGCAAGATTGCTCAAACTCAGTCAATTTGGATAAAGAGCGTCTGTGGACATAGATGTGTAAGATTTAGATTTAGATTAAGGGTTGTGCTTTGACTAGGCCAGTCTAACACACGACTATGGTTTCACTGAAACAATACCTTTGTAGCTGTAGCTGTATGTTTAGCCCCCCCCCCCCCCCCCCCCATCCACCACTCCAGATCCAATCTCAAGTGTTTTGCAAACTTTAACACTGATTTTCCCTGATTTCCTGGTGTTTAGCTCTATCAGGTTCCCCATGCCTTTAGCAATAGGCTGCCTCTGCCATGCCAATCAACCAATGTTTATATTAAGTTCTATCATGTTGGTAGGTGTGCAGTTGTGCTATGCATTTTCTGTTGGACAATAGATTAAGAGGTGCTCTGTGAGGGTTTTAAACTTCTGCTTTTTTCGTTTGTCTTCGTGATGCTGTTTGCACAATAATGTTCTATAACAAACCTCTGAGACGTTCACTGTACAGCTAAATTTATACTGAGATTAAATTACACACAGGTGGACTCTATTTTTTAAAATATTTATCAGGTACCTTTTGGCAGCAATTACTCTCACTGGACTTTTATATTTGGGTATCGCTGTAAATGGATATAGATACAAAAATTATGTATTTTTTTTATTTTGTTTAAATCAATCATTGAGAAAATCTGTTTTTTTTTTCCCTTAACAATCTTGCCCCACGTGTGCTTTGTCTATCAGCTAAAATCCCCATAACATACTTTAAGGTTTGTGGTTATGACATGACAAAATGTGAAAAGGTTCACAGGGTATGTTGCTGCAAGTCGATGTTTTTTTTTAAATGAAGCAAAAAGGAGACACAGTTTAGAGACCACTTACAGTCTGCCCATACTACTGATTTCTTATGCTACAGACACCTTTATGGTGATATTTCAGTCCTTTACCTGAACATGTCAGAGAACAGATCGTTGGGCTCACTGCGTTCACTTAGGCCAGGAAGTCACGATGCCAAGAACATGAAAGAACCATGCTGCGTCTTATTACGGGCAATTAGATGTTACAGGTTTCCATCTGCAGCAGAAGAAAAAGATGTCTAATATCAAATATGACTTTGAACAAAGAAAGAAGACAAGCTGGGCTGTGTTTCTTCGTCCTGCAGGTCTGCGTTAATGCAGCTGGAGTTTCGTTAGAAAAATTTCACTCGGGTTGCATCATCCCCTCAGTAGGATGATTCTCCCTCCTCCTCTTCCTCCTCCTCCTCGCCTGTTTGGCTTGGGATGCCTCTATGAGTGATTGTATGCGTGTGTGTGTGTGTGTGCGTTAATGTGTTCCTTCTCCGCCTGGCCCAGAAAGCTCTGCACAGCTCAGTTCAGAACTCAGCTTTGTGACCTGCTTCCCTGGAAGACGGATTGCAATTGATTCTGAATGTTTTGTCAGGGACGTGTGACACCACAACACACCCTAAACCACACTCGACCACCAAGAGCTGCGAAGCTCGCATCTTCCCGCGTTCTGTCGGAGCCAAGAACTGCCAAGCAGAGAGACGTAAACAAGAGGTGGAGACTGAGCAGAGGATAATTTGTCAGGAGCAGCTTTGTCAGGGTAATGCTGCCTGTGTTGTCCATTATTATTGGAGAAGACTTGTCTGCTGGGGGGGGGGGGGGCTGATGGCCGAGCAGGGAGCCAGTTAGTCACAGTGAGAGATGGCTCGATCGGGCCAAAGGAATGGAGCGCGCGTGGGGCTCCCGCAAGGATTAGCATGCTAACAGCCGGTATGGAGTTATGTGGCCTGTCAGGGAGGTGGGGCCCTCTGGCTTCTCTGACCTCGCCAGTCCTCTCATTATAACCACTGACCTTTACATACGCACAGAGAAGCACTGCCAAGGCTTGCCTCTTCATCTCATTTAACTTCCCTAAAGAGCAACGGAAATTAATAAACACACATTCAGCATTTAAACTGCAACTCTACGTCAAAACCTGTCTTAGTATTGCAAGGAGGATGAAAGGTGACGTGTTTTTGAAATGGCTTTTAAATAAAAATAAACTTTTATAGTTTATTTGCTTTACAGGCAACATTTAGGAAATATGGTCCTAATCCTAAACACTAATCCTTGTTAGTGTTGTGCTAAGTGGCTTTCTGTTGATGATGGCAGTTTTACCACTGCTAAATAATCTAGATATAATTATTATTAAATATATAAGAATGCCATCTTCAAATTTTCTTACTTTCGTTAAAATTTGATACATGCATTTATGCAAAAATATCAGATAAAAACCCCTGTTTAGCATTCTGGTCTTCATACTGTAACACATGAAGCTGCATGACACTAAAAAAGCATGCCTTCCTCGATATTGCTGGTGAATGTCACAAAGTTGGTATAATATGTGACAAACGAATGAACAATTTTGGGTGCTAGTGTTGGTTTTCTTGGGTTTTATTTATTTAATAATAATTTTTCACAGAAAGCACTGGATAGTCAGTGGTGCAGGCAATATATAACGAGCTGATATTTATTGACAGGCATCTCTTTAAAGATAATAAAAGGATGTGAAAGGAGTATCACTTTGGAAAATAATTTAATTGAAAATAATTTACATGTTTTTTGTTTACATAGGAATAAAGCAGGGCACGTTTGAATATTATTTATACGCTTCTCAATAATTTAGGGGAAAATATTTGCTGGCATTACAGCTATCAAACATATAATTACTGACCAGCTTCTTGCATTTTTCCACAGGTATTTTGACAATTTATCTTTGGTCATGAGCTCTGAAATTGGGCCTCCTTGCCATCACTCTTCATAGATTCTCTATCAGATTCAAGTCAGAACTCTGATTTGGTCACTCAGAAACGTTAACATTGCTTCAAGTCTGAAGAAACATATTGGTAAAAATGAATGGTTACCTTAAAACTGACGTAAATTTTACAGAGGTATGAATAATTTGGGTCTGAAAGGGGACATATCATGCAAAATCCCCTTTTTTGTCCTTAAATACATGTTATTGTGTACTTGGAGTCTCTAGGAATGCAGAAAATTGTAATGCAGTCTCTCCAGGTGCTGTGTAGATATCATTAAAATCTTTTTGAGTCATATCTTTCAAGTCGTTCAGTTTTCTCTGTTTTCTATTAACTTTTTTTGAACAATTACATCACAGCATTTGCTGAGCTGCTAAACAAGGTCACGGACTTCCAGCTTACCAGTCTCTCTGAGCAATTTTGTAGTTCCAGCTGAAGGATGCCGAAGTGGATAAGTCATCGGTTGTTCATTACATCGTCTCCCAGCATACTCCAAAAATGGCCAAACGGATTGAAGTGGAACACTGTGCGACCTGGAAGGGGGGGCGGGATGTAAAGTGCCTCCTTTAGATTTAAAGAGATAGCACCCAAACTAGTTGCTCTCAGACACACCTCAATGCGGCTAAAAAGGGGGAACGTTGGGGTATGGGGGAAAATTAACGAGGAATTTAGGCCAAAGCTTTTCGGTTCCACTTAATATAGATCACAACTATATGTTGATTTCAATGAGAAAAGGAAGAAGTGAAAAGTATGATATGTCCATCTTTAAGTCCATCTTACCAATTTTAAAACAGTACTATTTTTTATAACCGTGACGGTGAACACCTCATATTTTTCACACTATGACTACGTTTTCAAAGCCAAAAACCTTTCCAAGCAGCCGAGGTTTTCTTATTTGTAGGTGAGGAGAAACAAATGTAAGAAGATTCTGTCAGTCAGCTGACAGCATTTTACAGCAATAGGTGGGGGAGCGAAACTGTTACACTATGCTCCCTACAAGCATACGCACTTTTTCATCTTTTGCACAGTTTTAACCTTGTGTACCCAGATAATACAACATGCATAATCTTTCTTCCTTTTTTACATATGTTTATATTTTGGGATCTACATTTATAATAGTACATCCATCCGTTGTCTATACTCGCTCATCGCGACACACAGGGTACAGCCTGGACAGGTCACCAGTCCATCATAGCGCAGCACTCATGCAAAAGAGAACCTACGCATGCACGTAGAGAACGTAGCACTGTTCTTTAAAAAATATTCTTTCCATCCCTTTTGGGTTTTGTCGTTTTCTTCTAGGTTTGCACATTTAAAGACTGGGATGTGTTTGTTGTTCTACATACAGTATCCTGCACCAATTAACTAAAACAGTTTGGGATATGTGTGTTAAGGCACATTTCATTGAGTAATACACCAAAAGGAAAATATTGCTTTCTGTCTAAACAAGGAGAAAATGTGGTTGAATATTAGAAGGTGAAAAGACATCCAGATAAAGATGTCTACTGATCTAGTTGAAATGACTAAAAATGAATTGGGCTAGAAATGTCAAGTTGAGTCTAAATAGAGACAAGGAAGGTGCTAACCCCAAAGAAGGTTTCCATGGATGGTCCGGTGTTTACTGGGAGCGGTCCCTTATAACAAACCTGAGCCTGATTCTGATGCAGTTGTAGGAAAGTTTGGCCACTCTGGTACTCTGAAATCTGTGACTTTTTAAAACCTTTCCACACATTTATACTGATGACTGGCAAAGGCCTGTGGGTAGAGCCTAATACTAATGATTTGTTGCCCATTTACCAGGACAGAGAGGCTGCTGATCTCAACTGTTTTCCCATAAAGGCAACTAGCTTTAGAAATATAACAAAGATAGAAACAATTGAGCTGATTTTCTTGTTTAGCACAAAATCCTTTAGCATCGTTCAAAACAACTAAATTGTTGCAGTTTTCACAATTTCCCTTGTAACTTTGCCGAACATAAATATTGATTTTTTTAAAACACTAATTAAAAGAGTTTTTTGTGGAGAGGGAAAGATTTCTTGAGTTTTGGCATAGCTGAGAAGCCTCCAGCAGAGTTAGAATGAAGCCTGGCTTCAATGTTTCATTGACATTTGGCCTTTTGCTTTCTATAAAAAGAGCCTGAAAATGCTGACACTTGGATCCATTTTTTTCCTCTCTTTGTTTACAAAGTGCTTTCTACTATTTGAGTGTCTGTTGCCCCATTGTGCCTTTCTTTTACTCTTGACTAAAAAAAAAATCAATCTAATTTTGACATTTGCTCCTAGGTAAGGTAGAAGTTGTCAGTTTTCAAGACGTTTGCTGCAGCCAAATGCTTTGTGGGAAAATGTTTAAAAGTATCTCTATCTAAATAGTCACTCAACAACCACTGTTTAGCCTCAATGGTTTAGATGTGAATCCCATGTTCAGTAGGAAGAACAACATACTTGAAATGTTCGCTATTCTATTTTGCATGTGTTTTGTGGTTATTTCTTTTCTTTTTCTTCTTTTTGGCTGTTGATTGCATGATAATGAGCATGTTTACAGCAACTTTCAGCATCTGTGTATAGGATGTTTAGAGGGAAAACAAAATCTATAATAATAGATCATTGTAGTTTAATTCCTACTGTTGCCATTGCTCGTGATAGTTCCCCGAGTGAATATGTTTCTTTTCCTTTTTATGCTGTCGTTTACTGTTATTGTCCTGGGGAACCGCTGTCGTCTTTTTCAGCCTCTAACAGCTCCATCCATCTTCCCATCAACACTGACCAGTTCTCTGTCTCAGCTTAATAAAAGCATCCCCTCAGCATGATGCGCCGCCACCATGTTTGATAACGGGGATGGTGTTTAGCGGGGGTATGCAGTGTTAGCTCTAATGTACAGGTAACATTTTGCATGTAGGGCAGAAGGTTTTGGTCTCACCTGACCACAGCAACTTCATCTACATGTTTGCTGTGTCCCCTACATGATTAATGACTGCATGCAGAGAAGCTCCATATGGCTTTCCTTTGACCACAGCTTTCCTCTCATAACCTAATCCTGCTTTGTCCCATTACTTCATCATTCAGCTTGTTGGACGTGATGGTCTTCATGATGTTGTTTGTTGACTAGTGTTCTCTAACAAACGTCCTCTTCACAGAACAGCCGCACTTATACTGAGAATGAATCAAATATACAGGCAGGTTCTACAGGCTTTCCTTATGTGGTGGCTTTCAAAGGCAATTTGTTGCACTGGATGCTATTTAGTAGTATTATAGCAAAGGAGGCTGAACAAACACATATCACACTTTTTGGATTTTTATTAATGTAAAGTTTTGATAACAATTCATTTTCTTCAACCTCATAAATACTCTCGTTTTGGTCCATCAGAAAAAAATGCCCATAAAATATTTAGAGGGTTGTGGTTGTAAAGTGACAAAATGTGAAAAATTATGTTGTTGCAATACTTCTGCAAGTCGATGTATATAGCTCAAAAGTTTCAAAGGGGTTCAAAGTGTTTACAGTTTTCAGAAGACGAAATTAATTTCCAGTGTAACTGAATTCAGAAACTTATATTTCCTTTTTTTTTTTCTTAGAGCTATACTTGCGTTTTGTAAAGAAGGCATTACATTGATACCCATCTTCCTGAGTGTGCAATACATACGCATTGTTCGCCTGTTCATAATTTCGGTTTTTAGACAGTTTCGCTTTGATTTCGGTGGGCGGCAGTTTAAATGACGATGAGTTCCTAACATTGAGTGAGTACAAACTCATTTCTGATCCAAAACCACCTCATCCTTGATTCTGCAGACGACAGTGAGAGCAGCTGCAGCTAACTGCTCTAGAGGCTTTCGTTGTAGAAAGAGCAGGATGACCCAGCCACAATATGAAATATAGAGCCAAAGTTTGTCATCACCTAACTGTGGCTGTGACCCATTAATGCACACCATACAGGCATTGGTTCTGATTAAACAGCCTGCTGCAATACCTTTAGACTCCATTGGCTGTGCCTTCTGCTATATTTGATCTTGTGAAGTCTGCTTCCACGTCAGAAAAAGCAAACTGTTCTAAATTTTTAAGTAGCTATTACCTCAGTATCTGTGTGGCTTTTTGATGCAAGTAGTTTCAATTACCCTTTAAGACCATACACTGTAGTTGACTATACGGCCAGCAAATCTCACAGCTTTAGCTGATTTATGGTTCATAGAAAGTTGAGTTGATGTTTATTCTCAACTAAATTGCTGAACATAACTCAAAGTGGCGGATCTGGGTCTGCCTGCTAGGATATTCCGTTGCACGGATTACATGAGCCATGTACTATTTGTCCCTGACAGAAAGCACGTCAAACAATGGTGAGCATGTGTGACTTGTCAGGCCAGACACATATTTAGCCTCCTCTGTATGCGCGCTCCTTCGCCGAGCATCGACTGGCAGGTTTTACTGGCCCTGATTTAATTCACTTTCTCCCCGTCTTCCTTCATCCCTATTTTATATCCCCTCCAATTAAAAATGCACCACGTTGACTTGTAAGAAGAAGGTGGGAATGGAGGTTAGGGCTTTTCAAAAAATCCCTCTCAATTATTCAAAGCCGGGTTTGATTCAGAAAATGGAGGAGGATTAATAAGTCATATGGAAGTTTGGGTGACAAAACCAATCAGGGATCGGTGGAAGCATCAATCAAAAGAAGAAGAAAAAAAGAAGTTTGTTTTAGATTTGGCTTGTAAAATGTTAACTCCCCGAGTAAAAACTACATGTTTAAAAATATTTATTTAATTCCTTCCTTTTTTTAAACGGAGATGCTTTCTGTTTTAAGTTTTCTCAGAACATAAAAAAAATTACATCACACTGAATTACGTTATGAATATTTTATGTAAGTTTGAAAACCAGCTATTCATTCCCAGGCAAAAAGGATTCAGCAACCCTCTCCCTGCTCCCCTCTGACCCCTTAACTGGACTAAACATAACCGAGGAAGATGTAAACGGGCTCTTTCAGCATCAGAAAAGCTCAAGTCCTGATGGTATTTCCCCCTTCTCACTGAAAGCCTGCACTGACCAACTGGTCAGCATCTTCTCTCAGATCTCTGAAACTGCGTGAGGTTCCCTCCTGCTTCAAATGCTCCACCGTCATCCCGCTCCCCAAGAAACACACCAGCATGGGGTTAAATGACTAGAGACCTGTCGCCCATTCATCTGTGGTCAGGAAATCCTTTGAGCGCCTGGTGTTGAAGCATCTAAAAGAGATCACAGGAGCTCTGCTTTAGTAACCTGCAACATTTCATCTTGCACTACCTCAATCAACCAGGGCCGTGCGTCAGGTTCCTGTTTGTGGACTTCAGTACGATCAGCCCAGACACCCTCCACCAGAAGCTCACCCAGCTCACAGCGCCAGCCTCCACCTGTCAAGGGATCAGCAGCTGACTGGCAGCAGCAGGTGAGGCTGGGGAGCGTCTTCTCCCTCTCAAGAATAGAGGTACTAGGGGTACAAGTGCTGATTATTAGTTTGCAGATGACACCTGCTCTCACTGGTCTGATCCAGGATGGTGACATGTCTGCATACAGACACAGGCTGGATTGGCAGGTCCACCAATGCAGTCAGAAACACCTGGAGATTAATCCGCTCAAGACTGGAGATGACGAGAGAGTTCCAGAGAACTTCCTCCACAACGCCTCCCCTCACCATCCTCTACAACACTCTGTCTGCCGGGAATCACTTCCACTTCCTGGGAACCGCCCTTTGTTGGGACTTGAGCTGAACAATTAGATATGCCGGGAGTATTACTGGCAGATCACTGACCTTCCCTCCATCCAGGACTTGTACAGGTCTAGGGTCGAGAAAAGGACAGCTAACATCTCTGTTGCAGACCCCACACATCCTGGACATAAAACATTTTAGACTTTTACTTTTAGGTCAGCACAACAGAGCGCTACATGTAAAAACCTGGCACCACAGAGAAAGTCTCTTCTTCCAGGTTTTCATTCTGATGAACACTATGAACCCTCCACAGCTGAGGCAGACTGCTATGAAAGAGCATATCACAGCCTAGCTTTTTTTCTTTTTCTATACAAATGAAAAAAATACCCATCCTTAATACCCTCCCTTATATATTTATAGCTAATGTTTGTATGCTGTGGTCGCTGAAACCAAAGTCAAATTCCTTAATTGTGAAGACAGTGATGGCCAAAAGGCTGATTCTGATTCTGATGTTTAAGGCTAGACATTGTCCTATTTTTTAGCCTTAACTGTGTACACTATGCTTATCTTATTTGGTTAAATGTTGTTTTTTATTAGGTTTAAGAAAGGGATATTTCCATTAGCATTTTGTTCAGAACCCTTATTAAATGTACAGTACACACTTGAATGTTTTACCTGTTAATATTTGACATTGTCTCATGTTTCCTCCTGTCAGAATTGTGTATGGCATGCCTTTTTATTGTAATTGATTTAATTCATATGAGTTGTATTTATTTTGATTTTATTTTTCATTATTTAAAAAAGAATGCTTTTCATTTTGAACATTTTGTTCAGAGTACCTGCAAAAATGTAAAGTTTACACTATACAATAAATATTAATGTTTATTTATAGACACCGTTCCGTGTTTCCCTTTTGTGTACAATACCTATTCAATTTAATTCATTAGACTTTTTCAAAAAGCAACACGTTTGTCATCTCTTTGTTCAGAATACCTCTAAAAATTTACACCTATAAATATTGTACAGGTTTTTGGATAGGCATTGTGCCATTTTTTTCGTCCAATACTGTGCTGAGCCATGCATTTTTGCCTTCAGATATAACCATTCAAACCGTGTTGGCATAACACTGAGGAAAAGAACATAAAGGCTTTATGCTGTCCTGCTGGTTGGTTAGCAGATAGACCAAAACATATCGCTGCAGAGGGAGATGGTGCAAGAGAGCGTAAAACAACAAGAAGCTCAAGACAGGGAGGGAGCAGGAGTGAAGGAAGGAGAATTACAGAGTTGCTGAAACAGGGGTGATGTAAGAGAATGCATGAAAAGAGGCAAGGGGGATCCATAGAGAAGCATTTGGGTGGGGGCTGCACACAAAGACAGAGAGAGAATATCAAGAGGCAGAGTGATAAGAGTGATATAAAAAAGATAGAGCTGAGACAGTAAAGACTAAAAATGGAGGAGCGCTGAGATTGTCCAATGTCAGGCACAGAGTGAGTCAAAAGAATTAAATGGCAGTGGAAGGGGCTGAAAGGAAAGCGCCGGGTAGAGATAGAAGTAGAAAGAGTGAGGGACTCCCAAAGACAGATGTCGCCGTCACTGGCCCCAGCAGATTGATAGCTTCTGGCCAGCTTCCATGCCAAGCTCTGACCTCTCTGTCCTTTGTTGTAATTTATAGGCTGTGTTTTTCCAGATTTAAGCACCAATCTGTGGCCATCATGGCTCGAGAGGGGAGAATGACCTTCCTAAGATGGGAGCAGAATTAGACCCCTGCAGATCCCAGCTGCCCCATGGGTAAATAAACAAGTGCCCTCCATATCTGACAACATGTTAATGGAACAGCTCTTACTGTACCCTTGTTGTACGTGTTATGTTGAGCTGTAATTTGTTTGTGTTCGTATGTAAAAGGATAGAAAGCAAGACGTTTATCCCTTATTTCTACCTGAGCTACTGATCTTTTCTTTTGTCAAATATCACCACACTAAATAAACTGACTGTTTTAATGAAGCTATTATACATACATGTTATTTGGTTAGACACTGATCAATAATTTTGATTACTCAAAATTTTAAATTAATCCTAAATACATTTGTGAAATTCTTTAACTGTTTTTGGGATCGTTTGCTCATCTGGTTTTTGCTCCTATGTCGAAAACAAACTAAACATTTAAATTTGTTTTTGAGAAAACTTTACTGCAATTACAATAAACGTTGCAAAGCTATTCTTAAAATGTGGCATGCAAAGTTTTTCCCTTACCACCACAGCTAAAATGTGCCGTTCAATGTGCAACAACCTCCGCAGGGTTAAAAAGCTCAGCTAGCTGTTGAGTTCTATATTAGCATTATTTATATTGCTAAATTACCTGAAGCTAAAAACAATTTAAATTCTCCAACACAGTAACTATCTAAGTCTTAACTTGCATTTCCTTTGTCTTTTTCTCCCTATCCCTCTCAATTTCCGACCGTCTCCTCGGCATTTTAGCATACTAGTAGCTACCAAGTACCCAGAATGCACAGCATTGTCTCATTTGTGAGCATTCTGTATTTGAGTGAAGAAAGGATGTTTTACACATACACACACACACACACACACACACACACACACACACACACACACACACACACACATGCACACACACACATCAGTAGGTGCACAGCTACAAAGGCTTACAATGTGATAAAAGTGAGAGCCCACATGCTTGATCTTCACAGTATTTATTGAGGCCTTCTCAATTCACTAATGTAGACTAATGCACTGTAGGTGTCTGTTTCTTCATTCAATGTGTCTTAATCAGCATCAAAACAGTCCTCTGCATCATCCCCATGCATGTGTACATGTGCATAATAGTCATTCTAATCACTATTTGGGCGAGATGACTCAGGAATTATAGCTTATCATGACCCAAATCATACCAAAATAACTGTGATACTTTTAAAAATGACTTTGAGTCATTTGCTTACAATGCTATTATGTTTAATTAATCATCTCACCTGCGATAGACTGGCGATCTGTCCAGGGTGTACCTCGCCTCTCGCCCATTAACAGCTGGAGATAGGTACCAGCACCTCTCACGACCCCACACCGGATAGACGTGTTAGATAATGGATGGATGGATGGATAATCGTCTCACATAATTTACCTGGCTCCTCAGAGTTCCTGCATGTAATTTAAACTGCTATAAGAAATAATTTGTTCCAGCAACAAAAGCACAAAAAACTTGGATTGTAGAATGTAAAAATAATGGTATATAGGATTAAAACTGTATTTACTATGTTGTTTTTGTATTTATTGTTTTATCTTGATCTTCTGATGTTAGTATTCCCACACTGAGCAATATGCTGCGGGAGAGAGTGGATGTTAATGTGAATGTTATGTGATATTATGGATTTTATATCAGTGCAGCAGCCAGTGTTTGTATTCAAGACAAATTTCTTTTGGACCATAAAGTTATTGTCTTAATCTGTTCTTAGAATAGAATTAGTTCTTGCCCTGTATTCTGCTTTATATATAAGATTTAGTTTTTCAGTAATGATGATTTATGCATATGTAACACCTTGTTTTGACTAAAGGTATCAATCTATCAATCACGAAAAACCTAATTAAAAACTCATTCAGTCCTACTGATCTTACACACTGCAGTCTTCTGAGTAGCACCTTATTAGCTCATCTTCACTGATAACTCTGCTGTTGTTGCTTAACTTAAATCCATTCATTCATTTATACGGCACTTCAGATCAGGTAACCAGACAACCAAAGTACTTTACAATAAAATCATAAAAATCATTCGAAAACAAAGCAAAATCATAACAAAATAAGAGTTGAACATCTGGAATAAAATACCACAAATTGAATATTAAAAGGCTTCCCGAATAAAAAGGTCTTAAGTTTGAAAAGACCCTGGTCAGTGATTGAGCAGCGATCCGGAGGGAGCTGGTACCAGAGCCTTAGTGCTGTGACTGAGAAGGCCCAGTCACCCCAATCTTTATATTTAGCCCTTAGAAAATTAAAGAACAACTGGAACGATGACCTCAGGGATTTAGCACACACGCAGAAACTCAATAATTTATTTCTGATTTATTAAGAGCTTTAAAAACCAAAACCAGAAGTTAGAAATCCATTCTAAAACGAGAGGCAGCCAGTGGAAGGAGGAGATAATGGGGGTAATGTGATCACATCTGGAGGTGTCTGCTAAAAGACGTGCAGTCAGATATTGGACTAATTGAAGCCTGTTGAGGGGCGACGGAGAGATGCAGACATAAAAATTACAGTAGTTAATTCTTGAGCTTATAAAAGCATGCTTTGCCTTCTCAAGATCAGCACGGTTTAAAAAAGCCTTAACTAAAAGTTGAAGGTGGTAAAAGCTTGATTTGACTACTGAATCAATCAACTTGTTTGTTAACTTTAAAAAAAAACTGATTTCTTGCAGTGTCACCAAATTTAAAATTCAGAGGCCAGATGTCAGCAGTGTGATTCTTACGGAACAGAAATGTATTTGGACAGTAAAAAACAGGACATTTTAATCATAATCTAACCACTGTTTTACAGCTGAAACAGGCTCAAGAAGATAGTGTTGAAAGTGACTTTTACTTGGTTTTAAAAACGCCTAAATCGGAAGATGATCTACATAGTAGTGAGACAAGTGTTGCCAAGAGTCCAAAAGACTAACTTGTTGGAGTAACTGCTCGGCCCTGGTGGGTTAAAACTTGGCCATCCAGAGCATTACCCCACTCTGCAAATCAGGCCAGGGAATTATCTGGACAGAAAGTCTTCTGCAAATTATTTCAGACTTACAATTTAATGGCTTCGGAGGGCTCACCCAGTACCATACAGGCTTCCCGTGACACAGAGGTGATTAGTTTGGATCTTTAATCACAAAGCAGAAGATGGCAAGCAGACCAGAACTATACATACTGTGCTTTAAGTGGTGTGGAAAAGTTTCACTGTGTGCCATGTGGCTGTGAGTGTTTGTGTGGATTTTCTTTCTCAACACTATAAAGGTGAACAGAAGTTCCTTTACCAACATACATTATGCACAAAATAAGGAGGCAGCAGCAGTTTCATCAAACTAGTGCAGCATTTTATTGAAGAATGTACAGCGCCCTAAAGCATTATTGGAAACTTGGTAAAGATTTTAACAAAATACTTAAAGTATATTGTTGTCATGGAGACTTGGTGACCTCAAGATGAACGTTTTTGCTGCATCTCGCTAACGAGCAATGTTAAATCCTCCCATGCATGGTGAAAGGAGAAGGTTGGGTCCTTGTCCAGCCTTATTTGTTCCCATTGTGCTTGCTTAAAAATACTTTAATTAATGCTCCACTTGTAGATTTGGCACAAGATCACTAACGACTCCTTTAAATTCTCCATACTTCATCGTATTCACACACTGTATTTAACACTTTAATTTTAGTACCCTGGTGAACTAGCCATACTTCTTCAATCCACTGGATGACGTGTGATAACCTGTTTCACATTAGTCATTGAATAAATAGCTCTTGGGAAGAAGGTTGTTAGAAGGTGAAGCTGTAAATAAATTGTGGAGATGAGGTTATTTCCTTGACTTAGTCCTGGGATGAGGTAGTTGTCTCCGATGTGCAGTACTTCAAGGAGAACTCTTCAAAGGAAGGAGAGCAATGTTTACTGTTGAGCAACTGTGAAAACTATTACCTATTTATCTAGATTTATTTAAAAAGTTTGCATTGTGTACAAAATGTTACATTACCATGCGTTTATCCGTCCATCCATCCATCGTACCTAACCCCAGCGGCTACTGGCACAGAGACAAGGTATGTCTTGGACATGTCATGAATAACCAGCAAAATATTAAATAAACTTAATTGTGATGTTTAACAATCAGACAATTTAGATTTTTCTTCCCAGACTTGGTCAGGTCGTGTGGAAGCCACTGCTGTCCTCAAGGACCAAAGCAGAGACTTAGCTTGCTTTGCCTTGGCCTGGCTCTACTTGTAGCAACTTTCTGACTTGTGAAGATCAAAACACATCTGCTTTACTTGACGTGTATATTCTCTAGTCTTTTTAAAAAAAAATTAGAGTGGCTAAGAGATATTGGCCCCTTCTTCAATCGAATCTAAATAACTTGAAAAATGAGCTTACTAAATACTTCAGTTAAATGTTAATTCTTATGAAAAAATATAAGGGAGTCCCAATAATTAGTGCATTTTTTTCTCCACTGTATAAGTTTACTGGAATTACAAAAAAAATCTGTATCTTTCATTGTGAGATTATGCTCCTCCATCCAATAAAGGATTCATTCTTTATGGCTTCTTATAGCTCTTTACCAGGGATGCCAATACACATGGAGGACACTTATTAATTAGCAATATTAATTATGAGGAGTGTCAAAATGTTGTCAGGTAGCTCCCAATCAAAGATCTTGTTCTAGAGATCCTTCATTAGAAAAGTTGTACAATTTACAGTGTTTTTGTTCAGAGAAAATATTTAATTTAAACCTAGGAATAGAAACATTTTATGATTTAAATCAGCTACTGTTTCCAATCAGCTGTGTTTTACTCATATGTCTTACCACATTGTTGAGCGGGCAGAGTATTTATTTTACAGATAAACACATAACTTTTGTCATGCTGCTTGTTATAGACAAATGGATGGATTTGGAGCCATTTGTGTAGATCTTTTTCCTATAGCAATTCCTGCCCGGATTACCGTGCCACTGATACAATATGTAAAGACTATCACTCCTATCTGGTGTCCCAATTTGTCCAAGAGGAAGCCAGGCTTTCTAAATGAGCTTGATAAAAGCGACTGCCAAGGGGAATGAATTTATATAATTATCTGTTGCTGGAGAGCCAACAAAGAGAGTTTGAAAATCAACCGCGTGCGCCAAAGGCTTCATTAGCCTGACGACAATAAAACAACCTCCAACTTGCTGACCGAAAGTCACAGGTATCTGTAAAGTCATTAACAGCAGGAAGTCCCGCAGCCCTCTTCAATCCAGCCTTATGTGTTGAGGATTAAACACCACTTAAATCGCCAATGTTTACATGCTCATGCATTAGTGTTGTGTTAGAGAATTATACGGTGATTTGAGAAACAGCAGATTGTTTTCTCGGTATTACACACAGACACGTTAGAAAGGATGGATAACTGTGTTTACTTTGCATATGGAAATCCCTGAATGTCTTTCATCTGTCCTTCCTATGGTGACTAGCGGTCCATGTTAGCTTTGCAAACATCTTAATTGTGTTAAATGGAGGAAAAAAAAGAGGGGGGGGGGATTAAAAGCCATTAATGTGTGTTGGTTGCGGCTGTGCTATTCCCGGGATGGTGCTTTTGTTCACTTTGGCAAAGCAGAGGAGAGAGTTTCACCTTGAAACTCAATGCATGGCAGAATTACCGTCACTGTGTCTACTTTAAAAAGATGCTGTCTCTCTGTCTCACTGTTTTATACACTGTCAGGCTCGCTTTGATTGTCTTTGCATTTTATTTTTGTGACTGCCTCACTCCCTCCTTCTTATTCTCTACTATGTGCCTGTCCATCACGCTCTTCCCTTTGTAGCCCCATTTCTCTCTCTGTTGCTCTCTGTCTGTCTGTCTGTCTAAGCGTCAGATTATCTCACAGGGGGAGACTTTAGAGGACTCTCCATCTGTGTATAAATAGCTCTGGATGAATTATTGAGGGACCTGGGGTTGCTAATAATCCCGCAGGACCCATCTGACAATGACACAGAAGATGGAGGGAAAACAATTACACAGGCTCTCTCCTTCAGGAAACTGGGGATGGGGTGGGGTGGGATGGGGGGGGACTCTGTGGCCTCTGGGAGCCTCCTCGCGGGGCCCAACATCTTGGCTAATAAACCCAATTAAGTCTCTGGAATCAATTGGAGCCCCCCAGGGTGTCCTCTCCCTTCCTTCCCCTGACGGTGGGCAACAACAGGAAGTGTAATGATTCATGCCCCCCCACCCCCTTCTGCATTTGGATCATTCTCTCATCTCCGTCTTGCAGGTTGGCAAGGCGGACGGGACAGGACAGGATGTCCGCTGAGGCAGGATAATAGGACAGGGAGAGGAAAGGAGAAGATAGGCGAGTGGAGAGGAGAGGAGAGGAACACAGAGGAATATTAATAGGAGTGTTTATCCTGTAAGTGTTTTACCAAGGGGACGAGACACAGGACCCCTCCCATGATAGAATAAAAGGGCTCTATCTATCTACAGTATCTGCCTTTCTATCTGAATAACCTGAATCTGTTGCTGGAAAACCTTGTGAATTTCTATGCCAAAATAAACTTTACATAAATGGTTGTCATGGAGACTTGGTGACCCTATGATGCCATTCTTTGATGCTGTTCTCTAAAAGTGAGCTTTGACGACTTACATCCCTTAACATCAGCATCATCTTCGTATCCTTTAACATCCTGCTCATCTTGCATGGTAGCAAGATAAGCTTTGGTCCTACTCCAGCTTTCTTGGTCACAGTTTGTGTGCTTTTAAACTTTTTAATCGTAGCTCTCACTAAAGATAATGGAATACTGATTTGAGTAACTATTTTTTGCAGCAATTCCTGATTTATGGAGATCAGCACACATGTGCCTGTTCTCTTGTTTTGCCCATTTTGAAAAGTGTCATATTTAAACCCAGAGGAAAACACATTCAATACTAATTGAGTTCAGAGACCCTACAGTTTAAGTTTTTTTTTTAAAGAGATGCCCGAGAAAGTGCCACAGTGACTGGACTATTGTTCGACTGTATTGCACTCTGCCCTCTCCCATCTTTTGCTGAGCACTCCAGGGTTGCTGGCTTCAAGACAGCTACTGCGGTTTCATGATCGTGGCCTGAAGAAGCCAACCAAACCATGTATTCAGCAAAAAGCACGAAGGATGTTCTGATGCTCCCAATCCAGACACCCTCTTATCCACAACATATCTCTTATCCACATGAACACCACAAACAGGACGATGACAAGAGGTGGCCCTGGCAGAATCATCATGCGTTGGGAACTTTATGCTGAGAATGGAGACAGCTCTTATTTTAGGCTTACAATGATTAGATGACCCTTACAGACCACCCAGATACCCCACACTCCTACAGGAGCCACCACAAAATACCTCTGGGGACATGGTCTTAAGTCTTCTTCAGATCCACAAAACACATATAGACTGTTCCATAGCTGGGAGGCTGAGAAGTGTGATAACTCAATAATTGGAACACACTCGCTTGTCCTCTTTTTTATAAATTGGGACCACCACCCCAGTCTGCCACTTTAGCAGTTTTGTCAACTTTGAAGAGGGGTATAAGCAGTGACAGCTCCACAATGTCCAGAGCCTTCAAAAACTGTGGCTGAATCTCATCTACACCTGTCGCACTGTCACCAGGGAGCTTTTTAAATATCTCAGCAACTTCTGCCACATCGGTGGAATGGCAATCTTCTGAGTCTTCAGACTTTACTTCCACAGAGGACATAGGGACCAGATTGAGGTCATTTTTAGGTGCTCCTTCCAGTAGTCCGTAGTCTGGGTGTACATTTCCCCTCTGAAAGCATACACAGCTTGGGATGGGCCCTGTATCCCAGACAAAAGTCTCTCTACATAGTCTTTCCAAATTCTTTATGGAAGCCACATCTGCATTGGAGGTCCTGAACAATGTCTAAAATTATTCTGTCGCCAACCTTCCTTCCTTCCTTCCTTCCTTCCTTCCTTCCTTCCTTCCTTCCTTCCTTCCTTCCTTCCTTCCTTCCTTCCTTCCTTCCTTCCTTCCTTCCTTCCTTCCTTCCTTCCTTCCTTCCTTCCTTCCTTCCTTCCATCCATCTATCTATGGAAAACCAGAGAAATTAGGTATCTATCTATCTATCTATCTATCTATCTATCTATGTATCTATCTATCTATCTGTCTGTCTGTCTGTCTGTCTGTCTGTCTGTCTGTCTGTCTGTCTCACATGCTATTGCAAAAATCTCCAATGCCAGCTAGTTGCCCTTGTTTTTTACATGACAAAAGGCAGAGATTGCTGAGATTTTTCATACTTTGAAATGAGCTACAAAATGCTTTTTAAAAGAGAGGTGCCTAGTCCTCTTATTCCAATATGGCAAGAGCTTTTCCCCTCCCCGCCATCTAGTGTTTCCAAAACAAAAGCTCTAATTTGTTACATTTTGATATACAATAACTATTTTCAATTTGATTTAAAGAGCTATGTGAGTAAGCATCCTTAAATTGACAAAATGACTGACCTGGGATGTAATGGTGCAGACTTTGGGTTCATCTTCTGTGTCTTTCCATGTTTAATAATTCATGCCATGAAAAGCTAAATTTGGTCTCCCAAACATTTCCTGACAAAGTGGCTGAGGTAGGTAAGAGAGTGAGCAGATCCATCTGACAGGATATTGGGGCGCAGATCGAGACATTTTTTTATGCGTGTCATACCATCTGGGGAGCCTTTAGGAAATGTTTGTGCATGTTCAAGCTTCTTAGTTTCATGTGATACTAGACATCATGTTAGAGCTGTCTAAGTACGTACTTTACCTTCTGGCACGATAGCTCAAGCGTTCCATGTAAGGCCTTCCTTTTTGTCTGTGGACACAAGCGTGTGTCTACATAAACGTCTCCATTCGCTTGAGCTTTCTGTCCCAAACCATGAGGTAATGGAGGCACGGTGGAGCGGAGGGTGAGTGGGGAATCGTGTGTTGGGAAAAGAAAGGTGGGGTGGGTGTTGGGGTGAGGGGTTGTGAAAGTGTCCTAATGATGCATTTTCTACTCCATTGATTCAGTGGCTCTGCTCTCCAGTAAATCCTTCACATGCAACACATTAAAGCTGGCCTTTTTCCCCCTCCTTCACAGATCGATTAGGACAGCTTAGATGCCCACTCTCGGAGGCGGGGTCATAGATGCAACGTGTTATCGCCTGCAGCTAACACCATTCATGGAGTCAATTCTTTTTCCCTCACTTTGTCATGAAAACTATTCATTATTTTGGTTATCTATCTTAGGATATAATGTGTTTCTGGGTCGTATTGTGGAAGAAAATAAAACTTAAAAATTGGTTTAGTTAGTTAAATGTGGTTTTAGAATCTTTTCTACAAAACTAAGGGTACTTCTTATTCCTTTCAAAGTTCAACGCACAGTTTTGACAACACAGAACTAATTTATTTGTGAAGTTGTGCCATTCACTTACCATTTTCCACCAATGGGTTGAACAGTGCTCTTAGATATTCAAACCTTTTTTTTAGGATAACAGTGCTTTTTACTTCTCCACATTAGTGTTCCTTGGTCTTCCTGATATTGTTTCAATTAATTAATCATATTTTTTTTATAGACCACTTTTTTTTACAGTGAAATACATAATGAGATTTACAGAAGTTAAAAACGCAGAAACCCTAATAGAAACAGCAATGAACAATCACCAGAAAATTATAGTCATAAAATAAAATACAATTAGTAGTCTTTCAAGTAAAATGTAGAACTGTAGAGAAGGATCAAAAATATTCTAATTATAAAACCAAATTGTTGAAGGATGCATGATTTTTAAAATCTTTTTCTAAACATGCCAATAGAATTTCATCTGCTGAGATTAGAAGCTCACCTTGCCTGCATACTGAATTCTCACTGTATCTGTGTGTTCATAAACACATGAGATTCCATCTGAGCCTGGATCCTCAAAGGTTCAAGACGGCAACGAAATGGGTCAGGCAATCATGTTACAGTATAATGGTTTAAGTCAGGACATATAGCTGTAATGAAAGCAAAAAGGTCCCGAGCACACAGCTGAACCATAATAAACATGACATCCTGAAGGACGCACAGGTAGCTGCTGCTATCACATCTGTTTTCTCAGAATCCATGATTTTTGTGGGTGTCCCTGTCCAAGTAAGCGTGCCTTGATTGGCTTAACTTCTTGTGGTTTCTCATGGTGCCTGCTGCTTACCACATTTTCATTTGATACCGTGATTGGCTAAAACCAACTTTGCTAGGCGGGCACTAGGTTTCGCTTTGCCCAATCAGCTCTAAACGTTTTGCTGAATGTTCCTCCTTTCCGCAAATGGATTCAAGGGGAGCAGTCCCAGATTGATAATATTGATAATGTGCAGAATTAAATCGAGAATGCTCCACATTATCAATATGGCTTCCCAGGTTAATGAGATATGATCTTTAGATATATGTTTTTTTGTTTTCTTGCAGTTGTTTTAGCAATTTCTTTGAAACATTATGCTTTGTGACAGTTACTTATCACATCCAAAATTAAATACCAGTACATTAGAAACCCATACTATATGGTATTCACTCCCTTTATCTTGTTTTTCTGTTGATTCTACTTCATATCCTGTGCACACATGGTCTGAGCAGAAAAAGATTTTATCTTATCTTTGCATTCGGTCCCAGTTTATTAAAATCTACTCTCCAGTACCGTACTGATTTAGCACTTCTATGGCATACATTCTTGCTTCCCTAAACATAAGTCTGGGGAATCACCTGTAGGAGAACAAGGCCACCAACACACAGCAGTGCAAATTAATTCACCCCTTCTTTCATAAGAATGCTCCTTACTTTTTCCACTTTCAAATTTCATCTTGCTTACGTCCACCACGGATAAGTCTTGAAAACAACTTGTGCATTTTTAAGATCAGCTTTCCATGATCAAAAGAATGTCTAATGTGAGTGACTGAAGGTTTCATCTTTTTTCTACTCACACACACAGCGCATTACCATTCTCTGAGCTCACATTACATGGTGAAAATGGTTTGTTCTTATTTAATCAGGGTTTAGAGCTATAAGTTAAAGATGAAAAATCATAGGGGAGAAAGTTGCCTTGTTGTTGGAGACCTCTGCCCCGTCCCCTAAAACAGCTTCTATCTTCTGCCTCTTTCTTCCATGCTGTGTAATGAGCTGAACGGTGAGGAGAGGTGAAGGGGTTGTTAGAGAATAGCCTGCTTTTTTAAACCTCTGTTTACAGGAGCAAAACTGAAAGGGCTTGATACAGTGATGAGATGTTCTAACATCTTGCAATTTTCATCTTTAAAGGAGCAATAAGCTAAATCTAATTATTTTAGATCGAACTGCAAAACAATGATGTGAACAACTAAATGTTTCTTTTTAGATGGAATATGGTATGACGTCACACCATCTCTCTGTGTTGTTCTTCAGTCTCTTGCTTACAAAGCCGGGTCGGCCGTGTGTTCATGTACGTGCATGTGAATAGCTGCTACTCAGGGTTTAGCCTCTCCCTGCCCATAAGATGCCACCGTCAGAGCAGTGTAGTGTAGGAGCAAAATGGCGGAGAGCACCACTAGCTGATCAAAATGTTCCCTTGCTAACAGCAAGACATGTCTCTCTAAAATGTGATGCTGTTTTGCTGTGTCGTCATCCTGTGCAAATATGCATATACGAGGTGACGGGTGAGAAAGAGAGCGAAAGGAGGGGCGGAGTTGCAGCTTGACTGGAGGTATAGAAAAGCGTAGCTTGTCATCTTCTGACAGTGCTTAACATCCCAGGTAGTGGTGACATTTTGTTTATTGCTCCTTTAATGAGTGCAAACCACTTCAATTCGTAAGTACACTATTTTGTCAAAAGTATTTGCACACCCAGGTCACTGAATTAATTCGTTCCAATCACCCAGTTAGCTACAGTTGTATGAAATCCAGCAGCCAGACAGCTTCTAAAAAAAAAAAAAAAAACACAAAGTTGTTAGTGGTGCTATAACAAAATGTAATAACAACGTCTCAGCCACAAAGTGTTAGGCCATGCATAATTACGGAGGGGGTCAGAGGATTCTGAAGCACATAAATCAGTGTGTAAAGGTTGCCAGCTTCTTGCAGTCAGTCACAGACTTCCAAACTTCTTATAGCCTTCAGATTCGCAAAGAGAGTTTCATGGAATGGGTTTACATGTTCCATCAGCTGCATCCAAGTTTATGAATTTATTTTAGAATATGTAACAGCCATACAAAATGAAAAACAGGTGAGACATGGTTTATAAAATTGGTGTAGATTTTCAAGAGAAGGGGGAAAGTATGAGTGTATATTGACCGAGCTCTTTACCAGATACACTTTCACAATTTATTGCAAATCAGATGCAGCAGGGTATAGAAAGTCACCCTTGGACTCCAGAGCAGTGGAGACGTGTGGAGTGAATTTGTCTGGCAATTTGATGAATGTGTTGACTCAGGTGTAGTAGGGCTGCTTTTTTTTTTAGGAGTTGGGCTCTGTCCCCTAGCTCCACTGAACGTATCTTTTAATGCTTTAGTATGCCAAGGCAATTTGGACATGTCCATAATTCAAATTTTGTGGGGACACTTTGTCCCCTTCTTGCTCAATGCCAGGTCTATGGACATGGATGAGGGAATTTGTTGCCATAGAACTTGACTGAACTCCCAAAGTCCTGAGGTCGGCCCAATGGAACACCATTGGGATGAATTAGAACGGAGACTGTGAGCCAGGCCATTGGTTCATTGGTTAATGTCTGGCATTAAAAGTGTGCTTCTAGAAGAAATGTTGAACATTTTCTATAAACACACTTGTAAATCTTGTGGGAAAAAAAATTAAAGCTGATATAGCTGGAGAGGGTGAGTGGACATCAAGTTAACCCTTATGGATTAGGAAAGCGGTGACCCAAGCTCTTATTAGTTTATATGCAGGCAAGAAAACACTTTATGCAAACTGGTGAAGGCTACAAGCATTACCATTCTGCAGCTGGTAAAGTTACTAAAATGTGACGTGAATGTATAGTGGTAAATTTAGTATTTTAGGTCTTTAAGAACATAATTTGGTTTCTTCCCAAGATAACTCTTTTAATGTTTTTATTCAATACAAATCCAAACTGCGTAGTTGGTGCAGTGTAAGGGCCAATCCAAATAGGCAAAGACCAAAGCAGCCTTTGACTATCTCAAACCAACTAAAATCTCCAAAATATCATAGTTAATGCAAATACTATTTTAATAACCTTTAAACAATTATTCTCGTTGCTTTGAGAAGTTATTGATATAGAAGCCTTTAATTATTTTCACTGGGAAAAGAGTTGAGGGTACACAACTGATTGTTCACTGTGAAGCACATCCTGAGATTCGAACATGTAAGAGCTGATATAAAAGTAACACAAACTGAAGTTTAGGTTAAAATGATTTTGCAGATTTTTACTCTTCCTAATTCTTCATTGGGTCATCATTAGGACTGGAAATACTTTACATTTAATGTTTCCCAGTGGCAGATTACTGGTGACCCCCATGCTCTAATGGCCATGTAAATAATCATTGGCTTTGTTGTAAATACCACTTGATGCAAATGTGATGGTTTGAAAGTTATAATGTTTCATGAGATTGGAGATAGTTTAGGATAGTAGAAATCTACTTTGGTCTTGGCCCCTCTTAGACAAATCAGGATTTATGGTAATGAAGACACCAGGAGAGCTCTGTAGGGCACATAAGATATTACCTACTTTAGATTTGAACAGAAACATACCTTAAAGATGCTGAACAATCAATTTAATGTTCAATGAAAAATGTTTTTTTAACCCTGCACACTGATGGATATCCTCTCTTTCATGAAATCCAGTTAAGCTGTTTCTTTAAGACAGGTGAAAGAGCCTGGTGACAACTGTGTAACAAATTAGCATGGGGCAGCAGTAAAATGTGATAAGCACCACAAAACAGGCTTACATTTATGTCTGCCTATTTCTTACCAGTCCCAACGAGTGCTGGTCATCCTATTTTTAAAGAAATGAAGGGATGGTAACCATCAGTCTTTCAATAGCATAAAGTTCCATGGTAAATTGAACACTGTGATAATATTAGTAACAGTAAATATCATAAGTAAAAATAAACTATGACAGAACAATGCACAAACACACACAGACTTTTTCTTCCACTGTTGAACAACTTCCAGCGCTTGCTGTTTTCTTTGATAGTTTGATACTTTGATAGTTCTTTTATTGGTTTTACGGTAAAGTGCCCAGATCTGACGTTTCATCGTGAACTGGCATCATATAAAGCCATTGTACTGAATTGAGCATAAGTTGAAAAAGGCAATTGTGAAAACATGCTAAAAATACATAACACTAATTTAATGTGTCTATACGCAGTGTGGGTTACTCCCTTTTTTTATATAAATACAAAGACATTTACACAGCTGTATGGGGAGTTAGCAAATGTATTGGTTTTGGTTTGGTCAACACAACTGTTGGTGCAGTTTGCAAATCAAAAACAAAACCTTTCCAACTTAGGCTTTGTCTGCTGTTCTTTTCTGAATCCATCACTCTCGTGATTTTTTTGTACCTAACACTGCTGTGACAAACCTTTCTATAATACTGTATCTAGAAACATGTTTCATGTGGGTCCAAATGTGAATTTCTGAAGGGAACTATGAAACATCATCTCATGTCATATCTATTAATGCAATATGTGAGTCACTTAGTACCTCTGTTTTGTGTCATGCATATCTGTTAAGATGAATGGTGTGAAGTGTACAGTGTGCTACTGTGAAAGGACAGAGTAAGCTCTTTTGCGTAGGCATCACCATCTCTTATTTTCCTTTTTTTTCGGTCGTAATGATTGCCTAACCATCTTTGGCTGAAAGTTCAATGCTCTGTATACACTGTAAGATTATTAGCTGAATTAATCAAAAATAGCAGCCACTCCTCTGCAGTGGCAGCCACACCAAGTAGTAGGCTGAGGTGAGTTAATCTTCATCAGTGCTGGCAGTGTCTGCATAACACAGCATCGTGCAGTATCGTCTTACACCATCAAAATTAAATTCAGGCAAATATGCAATAATGTGTGTGTGTGTGTGTGTGTGTGTGTGTGTGTGTGTGTGTGTGTGTGTGTGTGTGTGTGTGTGTGTGTGTGTGTGTGTGTGTGTGTGTGTGTGTGTGTGTGTATTTGGAGTGGGGGTAATTTATAAGGTTTTGCCTTTTATATAATATTACAACAGTAATATCACTAGGTTGGGCCAACTAATGAGAAACTGATAAAATTATGTATCTCTTTCAGTGCAACGCGAATCCTAAGACAATGTGATCAAGATAAAGATATCCTTCATTGTCTCCAACAATGGCAACAGTGGTACATCTGGTTGCAGACATAGACTACGTGATAAATATGGTTTCAAATGTAATATATAGAATAATGAAAAGGCACCGGCCATAGCTGCAGCAATAGCATGTTACAGAAATATGGATAGCACTCATGGAAAGTTTTCACACCTAGGACCAACATATAATGTTAACATGGGGTGGATCAACAGCAGTGGAGAGTTTGAAATTTTCCGGTTTTGAAAACTGACCTGAAAAGCTCCCAAAGTGAGCCATCTGACAGAGTTTAATGGTGTTAAACGGGTGTTAAAGTGTTAAAATGTTGTTTGACTTCAGAAATGAGCTTGTGTTGCCAGTAGTAGGTACACTGGTCAAGAAAAACAGCACTGGTTTCTCATCGTCCTTCTGGTATAAGATTAAATTGAGTGTGACATAATCCTCAGATCCAGGCTTCATTTCTTTACAACAGTGCCATCCAAGGTTAAAAGCTCCAAGGAGCTATAAAGGAATGATGAAATAATTTTTTGGTGCTAACTTTTCTCTTTCAATTTTACAGCTTTAACAGACCCAAACTGAGTTTCAGCAATCTAAAGTCTCATACAGAGAGCAGCAGCAACAGAAGTACAAGGGCAGCTGTATCGTTCTTTAATCAGAAGCTCTTTTATTACAACCCTTATAAAAATATTCGTTTTCTGCTCTCAGTAGTACTCATTTTCATTATACAACCAAAAGACCAAAACGTATTATGCCTTTTTCCCCAACCACAATGAGTCAAGAATTTCTATCTTTACTTTGACCCATTTCAACACTAAATTGAAGAGTAATCTAAGGTTTAGCATTCACAAAACTCTTGCCAGAACATTCCTGTCTTAAGGTCAATCTTTAAAAGGGAGAGAGAAAAAAACATTCCTGTGTTTATTGAGCAAAAGGTGTCCTTGGTCAACTCTTTCAGGCGAAGATAAGTGTTAACAGAACCGAGGTGGAGGGAAACATGGGGATTTCTATTGACTGACTGAAATTGGACAGCCTCAAACAAAGTTTTATGACAAAGTTTTGTGAGGCAGAGCTCCAGGACTTTCGCGGCAGAGTTTCAGTCAGGCCATGAATAAAGCTTTTAATGCTATTGACTCGTTTCGGGCTCTTACCAAGATGTTCTGAAATATTTAAATGATCACTGGGAGTTTCACCCCGTCTGTGGCTGGGAATAAAAGAAGGGGGGGAGGGGGAGCTCTTTGTGTCATTCAGTTACAATCCCTGAATTAATAGGCACAAGTTAATTAGAGAATTCTGTGCAATAACATTGTCCCTCAAGTTTTGGAGTCTTGGGTGGCATCAGGCAGTGTATGATGGTTAAAAAAATGAATTTATGTGTCCAATAATGATGCAAACGCCTATTTCATTTAAATGTAGTGGAACGGTAATTAGTGTTAGAATTAGACGAGTCGAGGTTCCCAGCGCTGGACCAAAGCAACTAACGTGACAAAGGTCAAATCGGCAACAAGAGTTAAGCCAAGCATAATCAGCGTGATCATCAGACTTTATTTTACAGCTGCAATGTGGGGGATCTGTTGTCTCACCCAGCTGCTGAATGTATGTATCTTTTATTTACAGTTAATGCAGTTGGTTTCCAGCAGTTCGCATGCCTCCCTCACAGCATCGTTTAGGTAACACAGACAGCTTGAGAAGGACTGGAGCAGTTAACTCTTGCTTTCTATCCATGAAGCAGATACCAATCAAAACACTGTTCAAACACCAGGATTTTTGATGATGGAAAAAAAAAACACAACCAAGATAAATAATTTCAAGAACTTTCCCCAGTTTTACTGTGACACATACCCTGTACAGTTCAGTTGCAAAACAAACAGATATCCTTTAGGGGAAAGAATAAAAACTAAAATATTGTAATGTATATACCTTTACACCCCTAAATTAATGCTTTTACGGAAATTTTTTTTAACACTACTCACTCTTTTGGGTAGGATTTTCACGGCAAGACAAATCTTGGTTTGGCAAAATTTGCTAAAATGCTTCAAATTTGTCAGATTTTGAGGGTATCTCCTTTTCTCTTTTTGAATCATCCCATTGATTTTCAATTGGATCCAGGTCTGTCAAGTATGTTGACTGACTGCTGCTGAAGCATCTGAAGGACATAACAGCCTCCCTGCTGGACCCCCTCTTGTTTGCTTACCAGGTGCACAGGTCTGCAGATGATGCAGTCAACTTGGGACTGCAGTTTATCCTTTATCACTTCAACCTCGCACGGATGTATGGCAGGATTCTATTGATGGAGTTAAGCTCGGCCTACAGCACCATCAACCCAGACATCATACTCCAGAGGCTGCTTCCTGAATGACCGACAGCGGCAGGTGAAGCTGGAAAGCATCTTCTCCCACACAAGTACCACCAGCACTGGTACCCACCAGGGATGTGTTCTCTCTTCCCCCCTCTTTTCCCTGTAAAACACCAACATTATTGATCTTTACAGTGATAAGTCTGCATACACACAGAAGGTGGGTGTGCTGGTCAACTGGTGCGATCAGAACCACCTGGAGCTAAACCCTCTCAAGACAGTGGAGATGATGGCGGACTCCAGGAGAACCCGCACACACTGCCTTCCCATACCAGACTCAACGACGCTTGGTCATTTATAATTCCTGGAACCCATCTCTTTCTTGGGACCCGAGATGGTCCTCACACATAGACACTGTTTGGAAGAAGAACCAGCAAAGACCGTCCTTGTTTTGGCAAATTAAAAAAGCTCAACCTTTCAAAAGAGTTACCAGTTATCTTCCACATGGTCATTATTTATTCTGTCCTGGGTTTGGCCATCTGTATGTGGTTTGGCTCATCCAAAAATAGAGGAAAGGAACTCTATAACCAACAATTAGGTCTGCAGAGAGCATCATCAGGGCTGACATTCAGTCCATCCAGGATTTGTACCAGTCCGGGGTCAGGAGAAGGGCAGCTAACTTCCCTATAGACCTCACACACCCTGGAAACAAACTATTCAGACGTTTACCTTCAGGTTGGTGCTGCAGAGCGCCATTTGCTAAAACCTGCCTCAATCATGTTTTCACTCTGATGAACACCTAACAGTCAGTGTGCCCAAATTGATACTATGCATATTTGCACAAATTCAACCATGTCTTCCTCTTTTTGAAAATATTGTACATATTCATATATTGACAAAAAACGTTCTGATCTATTCATATTTCAAATGTCTTCATTGAGACCAGAGTGTAACTGAAGTCAGATCCCTTGGTTGTCTTTCCAAACATGGTGATTAAAGCTGATTCTGATGTCACTTTTGCAACATAATTTCTTCATTTGATGATGATGATCGCATTCTGTGGTGTATCTATTGCCTTGGAAATTTGTGCTAACCTTATCATGACTGATACCTTTTGACAGTCTGATCCTTCTGAAGCTGCTGAAAGGGACCGTGGCTTTTGCTGTGAGATGGAGGATTTTTAATATGGGTCAAAGTTCAAACACAGCCGCATCTCCGCTTATAAGAGGTTATGCCATAACCTTAATAATAAGGATATTTATGCAATGTTATTGTAGTTTTCTTAACCCTTACTCCCCCTAGGATATTTCACTTCATTTTTCAACAAACATTTAAGATTATAACTCATATTGATGTGGGAAAATATTTAGAATTCAATAATAATTTCTTTTTATCCACTATATAGCATATTTTATTGACAACCACATTACTTTTTCTTAATGAGGTTCTAATAAAGCATGTGTGAAAAGTAGATGTTTTACAAAATATTAGTATACGCCTCTTTAATTATTTACGTCTTCAGAAGATGGATGAAATTAAATTTACAAGTCAGACGTGACAAAGCTGTGAATAAAAGTGCTTGTACGGTAGCTATACATCTGTGCTTAATCTTCCCAACTAAAAATCCTTCAATGCCAATCAAGGGGGTATACATCCTAAGACAACTACAGACTCTAATGCTTTAAGCCCCTTGGACATGAGGAGCCGTTAAGTCGATGATCATTCACTTCCAGTTCAATTGAATCTAAGCTAAGACACCAAGCAACGACACAAGTCTTACAAAGACCCCCCAACCTCACCCACCCCCACGTGTCATCTAGCAAGATTTAGACTTGTCAATGTCACAGTAAGAAACAAGGATGAATCAAGGAGGAGACTTGAAGGGTAATACTATAGAAAATAGTCAATTACAGGGACATTTTTGATCATGTCAGGGCACATTTAGAGGTAAAAATAAAAAGTAAATTTATATCTTTACAGTTCCTTGCAAAAAATGCTCATGCTCAATCTATCTCCATTTTTATGAATTGTCATTGATTCTTCAGTAGATTTAGGTCTGGATCTTTACTTGGCCAATCTAACACATGAATATGCTTGGATTTAAACCAAGGGAGGACTTTTCTTTTTATGTGACTCCCAACTGTGACTCAAACATGTTTTCTTCGGGTAAAATTTCCACTTATTAAAAGTTTCATAGGATGGAAAGTGTTAGGTACACCACAAAAGAGTTTGTATTTTTATTATCCATACATTTTGATTTTGTTTAAAGGTATATAGCCACATTATGTGCTAATAAAAAAAGACCAATAACCATTTGATCATGATTAAATAAAGCTATATACACCAAGCCTCCATCTTGACAGTGTTTTTTTTAGGCCAGATAGAATCCAACACCGGGCACGATGAATAGATATAAACAGACGTGGTGCCATCTACCGACCTTATCGCAGAACCATCATAATGCCGGTTTGCTTTAATAATAACTTAATTGTAAATATTGCCAGACCGAGCCTGCCCCTCTGCAATGCCTCTCAGTAAAGCAGAGAGTAAGCAGAGAGTAAAGCAGATCACATCGATTATGTGATCGAAGACCAACCATTATTAATTAAATACAACGATCTACACACCTTTAAGATCCTCATATCAGAACATGTACTCACATCAATCAACTCTGCGGTCACATCTGAGCAATCTGCAGTTGTGACGTCCGCTTCAGTGAACACGTTCATACTGTATTCCCAGTGACATTCTAGTCTTTTCCATTTTGGAATCATATATATATTTTGGGTTGTTTTTTCCACTGGATCTTGGACTATTCTTCATTGTTTCGCTGGGAGATGCTAATAGCCATTAGCCACTTCCTTGTTTTATCCCTTGCTGCGCATGCGCAGTGTTGTACTTCCTCTGTTATTAAAAATAAAACACAAAAGACTTTATTTACTAACAAACTGAGCAAAATGCCACCAGAGTAAGCTACTGACGTCTAAAAAAAAAAAAATAATAATATTTTATAATTTTTTTCTTCCATTTTCAGAACTTCACACTACTTCTCTTCTTTTGGTCTACCAAAAGGTCTTGGGTCTTCTTAAAATGCCAATACAAAGCATTCATGTTTCTGCTGTCAAATGTGAAAAAAGTGTAAAACAAGTTCAAGGGTTATAAATGCTTTTCATACGCTCTGTAAATATGTGATTTAAAAGTTGTTTGCTATGAACTTTTTCGGAAACGGCAGAAGAGATCAGCTCATGAAGTCAAAATCTTCTGTAGTTAACAAGGTCAAAGCTGTACGTGGTCCAGCACATCTGTTCGATTGAGACCTGGTGACAGTTGGTGGATTTCTTTCTTCCTCCCCCACCAGAAAGTTATTCAGCTTCCACCATTCCCTTGCTGGTTTTCTTTCATCTTCTTTCTCTCTCCCTTTCCCATATTCTTTTTGTGTCTTTCACTCTTTTTCTGTATCGCTCCCTCTCTGTGGGTGTGTGTCCCTTTAGGGTGTCTGCAGCAGTTGAGATAAGAAGCGAGTGTAGGACACAGGAGGATGGTGTTCACTGAAGCTAGGTGATCTTATCTGCTCTCCCTCTCTCTTCCTGAGCATCCCGTGCTGTTCTGCTTTTCCTCTTTGCTGTTCTCCTCCTCTTTTTACTTTTTGCTCTCTCTCTCTCTCTCCCACTCTTTCTCTCTCTCTCTCTCTCTCTCTCTTTCTCTCTCTCTCTCTCATCTCTTCCTCTCGTCTCAGACACACATTCTCTCAGATCCCCTCTGCGCTACTGTTGATTTGAATTTGAAGTGATGGGAAACTAAATTGGCAGCATTGACAGCAGAAACAAACAGCTTATCTCTCTCTCCTGGGCCAATATGGGCCTTAGTCAGATACTAGAGCCGCTGCCAGCATCTGACTTGTGACAATGATGATAAATAGAACGTTTGTTGACTGTCACTTTTAATGCGTTGCATATGTGAAAGTACGTCGGCGTGTTTTACCATGTTGGACTAAACGGCAAGTGCATATGTGTTGCTTGAATAAACCAAGTTTTCAGCAAATAGCTCTTTGTGATGCACCTTGTTGGTGCAAAAAAAAAAATGCTATTTTAGGCCTGTCAAACTGTGTTATCTTTGGCATTATTTGTAGATTCAACTGGCAAGTTCGTTGAAACAAGGCGCCTAAAGATACAACTTAAAACTGGTTTATTGCTAAGGTGTCAGTTTTGCGTAGATACAGCACCATCCTTTGATGTAGCCGTTTTTTTTTTGGGGGGGGGGGGGTTATGCTTGAATGATTCATAGATCAAAGTTAAGTGGCTTACCAAATAAAGCATGCATCAGTCTGAAAGCGGTCAGGTAAATGGACTAGACTGAAAAGGAGTAAAACATAAGCTTATGTATAAATGAAGAAAATAGGGAGACCTTCAGAGAGCCTGAAGAATGAAAGGTGGCTCAATATCTTTGGCCAGCGCTGCATACCCAGTGATATGACATCAACAGAATATAATGCACATACATCTATGCCAGACTTGTAATTAGTTGTAATTAGCAAACTGTAGAACTGTGTTACCTCACAGTCTTTTTCAAGTACCTTTTTTACAGGGGAAAAGCTAAGCCTATTTAAGAGCTGTTGCTAAGGCAAAGGATGTACTTGCTTTTAACCGAAAGCTTGTTTCCAGTTAAAAGCACATTTTATTTTATGCATAAGTAGACATTAAAATTATGCATCCATCATATACATACATAAATGGTCATGGCTCCAAACCCAAGGCTTTATTCCGTCTAGGAGAAGCGCAAGATACGTGTCAGTTGTATGAAGATTGACTTTACCTGCTTGTTTGTCTGCGCGGTGTGTTGGGGACAGGGTAAACATAAAACCTTTGACATTAAGGTGAGATTGGCTAATGACGCTGAAGCTGGTATCTGATTTGAACATTTTAAACTGACACTAAACCAACGGGCTAGCTCCCTCTATGTTAATGGATCTGGACTGCGCATGGTTATCTCTAATGTGTATAATAGAAATCACAGAGCAGTCGATCTTTGAAACGTATTGTTCTACTTCTTTTTTTTTTTAGTATAATCTCAGATTGTCACAAGGTTGTACACAAAGAGAGTATAATGCAGTATTGGTTGTAACAATATATTTCAGCTACTGTTGTATTTCTATCTTCTTCAACCACTCCGCATTTTCTCTGAGCTCTGTCATTAATTAAGCATTTTCCTCCATACAAGTGCTGGTTATTGGATATTTTCTCTTTTTGGGGTCATTTTCTATGAACACAAGATATTTTGGTGTGTAAAAAATCCTCAAAGTAGTTTCAGAACTACTCAGACCATCCTGCCTCACACCAACAACCTTGTCTGGTTTGAAGTCACTTAAATCCCCTTTATTTCATATTCTGATGTTTGGTTTAATCTTAAATAAGTTATTTTCACAACATCTAAATGCCGGAAAGCATTAAGTTGCTGGCTGTTTTGCTATTTGTCTTAAGCAATTGAAAATATGTACCTAATAAAGTGACCTGTGTTTGTATGGTTATACATATGTCTCCAATATATTTAAAATATATAGTTGTTTTATGGTACTAAGCTGAATATATAATATTTGGTTAGAAACATCTTGTCCATTAATGCAAGATGAGCCGTTAAAAACATTGGTTTGAGATGTACAGGACTGTATGGCAGTAGAAAGTCATGCAGCTGTGACAATATTGGTGAATATTACAATGACAGTATCTGTTGCAATAAAGCCGTGTTTTCTCCCTCCTCTGTTTCTCATATGTGCTTCTGACAATCCCTGTCACCAAGGGCATCTGTGTCAAGTGGGGGCATTTAATGCTGCTTTAAACATTTTACATCCCTGCACAGCAAAGAATGATGGATAAATGCAGTAGCAGAAGGAATATGACATTGTATAATTTGTCTACAAATTTTCAGCTGTCACAGATGACTATGAAACAGGTTTACTGTGAAAAACTGTGACAAAGTTGGAAATAAACATACCTTAGCTTGATATTAATGTATTGTAATTATAAAATATTATTATAAAATCAGCCTGAGTTTTTAGATGTTCCTCTAATGGAATACAGTTCTAGTTTGTGCTATGGCTTCTCATTTAGATTTGAGACAAGACTATGATTATACCTTTTATCCAAACTAGGGGCAAGGTGTGGCCTGGAGGCCATTTGTGGTCCCCAAGTGCAATTCAAGAATGTTACAAATGTTGCCCACCAGCACATGTGATTGATGCAGATGGAGAGTTTTTACTTTCAGTTAAGGCAAAATTAATGATGACAAAATAGAATCTTCTTACTATGGAAAAATGTTCGATTCAACACAAAGTGGTTCTCTTTTAATGGTGCAAGCTTTGAAAGTAAATAATATTTATTTTCTTTCCCATACATGCCCTTACAATTGCCCGACATGTAAAATTAGTTATCTTCTGTTTACCACAGTTGTGTCTATAGACTGGATTAGTCAGTTCATGAGAAAGTGATCCTGGCTGAATCCTCTGGGCGTGCGAGTGGGTGTGACGCGCTGCACGCTCTCATTCACCAGGCTACTTTGCATAGTTTCCACCATAATCAATGCGTTAGAAAAAAAACACGGGCTAACTTCAATATTTATAGCTTTCTAACCTCAGAAGACATTATGCTTCTCAGTAAAAGACCTGTGCAGTTGCAACGGCAGATAATTTCCCTCTTCTCCCATGCACTTACACAACACTGGTGTAATTTCAACTTGTCGCCAGAGGGGGCAGACTTCTGCAAAAATCCTTCAATTTACGCTATGCTCCTTTAATTTACAACAGTTTTGCATTCTCTTTCATTTCAAAGTAAATACTGGCAAATCTATCCAGTGACCTTTACTTGAAAGATTTTGATGCATCCACATCTGCTTTTAATGAATTAATCATTGCAAAAAAGCATAACGTATTTTTCATCAGGGTTACCTTACATTTAGTCCTGTTTATCTTAGACCAGTTCCAAGGTGGGAGCCTCAAGTTTCCCCAAAGCCTGAAGCTGCCACCATCATGTTTCACAGTGGGATGATATAAACTGAGCTGTGCAATGGCCAGAGCAGCTGTATTCATATTGAGATTAGATAACACGCGTGTATTTCGGTTGGTAATTACATTACTATATAAGGCAATTTGCAGCACTGTATTTTATTTAGAGGTATTAGAGTAAAGGGAGTTGAACAAAGACAATATTGTAAAAGAAATTAAAAACAGCATTAATATGCTTTCAGTTTAACAATATGTGCTTCTTTGTATTAGGTCTATCCCATAAAATCCCAACAACTAGAAATAAAATGTGTCCTGCTGTTTTCAAGGGAAATGGATACATTTTCAATGCTCTGGAATATAGTGTGAAATGATGGTAAAGGCCTGTGACATTCATGTCCAGCGTGTAGCCAGTTGTTAATGAAACATTTCATGTGAATCTACACCCTATGCCTTAACAACAGAATTATTCCCTATGTCAACATAATGCAGACCACAATTCTTGTTTGGATGAAAGGTTGAATCAAGTGAATGTTCATTTATCTTGTAAATGAATGAGGTTATAACTGTGGGTGAAAAAGTTCCCAAACGAAACAAACTGTTTGAAATAGTCGCTTCAATGTTTGCTTGCCATGTAATACTTGCAAAATATTAACGCAAAACTACTTTTATAGGATGCTCCATCTTTAACGCCTCGGCGCATCCCAAATCCCCTATCTACTTTTAAAGTGAAAATTCAGGTTAAATGAGAGCAATCAAAGCAGTGTTGCTGTCAGTAGAATAAAGGATTTGCTTGTTTTCTCCGTGTTAAATGCATCGGTTGCAGTGGGTGCCTGTGCCGTATACATGCAAGTGAGTGTCAGGCGCATGAATCAGAGGCTTGTGTGTGTGTGTGTGTTTCCTATGGGACAGCGCTAGCATGTAGCATTAACACGACAGGCCCTGAGAGGACAAGAAGGTAGCAGAGCTGTCAGCGGCCAGCTCCCACTCTGCCTAATGAGAGAGAGGGCCGTTAATTAAAAACACCAACAGGCAAAGCTCCCCGGTGTCCCACCATCGGGACGACCTGGGGTTAAAGACATGGAGCAGAGAAGATGGCAGGCATGCTGCTTCCACATAGGCTACAGTATATAGTCCTAGACTTTTAACAATAAATAGCCAGGGGTATTCAGAAAGAACAAAGTGAAACAGAAATGGGGAAAGCTATTAGAAGGACTTGCTTACTTTAAACTGCACTGTGTTTGTTCCTTTGGGGGGAAGAGGTCTATGATAATCGTCTAATGCTTAGCCCTTGATGTTTTCAGAACAAACTGTGGTTCTTTTGTATCGTTGCGCTTGTGTTTGCTGCATGGCAGCAGGGTGTTTGCCGAAGCCTGCTTGCAGACATGTCTGGTTAAAGAAATGAAAAAAATACATTTCTGTCAAATCCTGTTTTTTTTTTCCTTCAGTTTTAAGGTTGATACTTGCTTTTTTTTGTTCACTGAAAAATGCATTCCTTTAAAAAGCGTCAAACCTGAATACATATAAGGGAACAGGCTGCTATTTTCTTTTAACATGGAGTGTAATGCATTGTGAAGCTTGTGACAAGATGATGCACCCTATTGGGTTCAAAAGAATGGTACAAGACTTTAGCAATATTTTGGGAAACTTAAGAATCCTCATTTATTTGTTTTCACAAACCAAGTAAAGGCTTTGCAAATTACAAATTGTATTTTAAATTGTTTTTAATCTAAGGATATTCCATTCCAAGTTTGACTAATCCTTATCTTGTGTTTTTGATGCTTGCCTAATGCTATGTTTGCCATACTGCCAATGTAGAGTTGTTCAGTTAAGACTTGATAAATATTTAATATTTTTTAATAGAAATAATTTACGCCGTTCACACTGAAAAACTGTGAAACAGCCCTTTAGCTCTTTGTCAGGAGACAGCTCCGAAGTAGATGCTAACTTTAGTCGTTTACGGCAAATTGCTAGCCAGTTTGCCATATTCTTGTAAGGCTAATAGATTTTTATCTCGTCTGTCACTCTGACACTGTTTCATTTTGCTAGCCATTACCCAAAACACTGTCACCATATACTATTTGTAGCTATACTAGTTAGGCTCTTTGTTACGAGACGTGTAGAGGGTGCTGCATGAGATGCATACATTAGCTACAGCTTCTGCAAATTTTACCATTTAAAAAAAACACAATATCAAGTACAGACTTTATTCTTTGATTGGTTTGTTTTTTTGTTTTTACTGTACCATGTAAACTTGGATAGCTAGCAGTCAACGACAAGGAAAAATCAAATTCCCAAAATTCAAAAGTGTGTCTTGTGGACTTGACATGAATTATAAGGGGTCATGGTTTTAAAGTGAGGTAGACACTTTATTTCTTCAGGTTCACTCCTTCCCTGTCACTGTTTTCTCTACTGTGAATGTTGGTTTTGTCCCACGATTCTCCTGACTCTGACTGGTCAATAAAAGTTTTGATCATCAAAATCAGTCCAAGGGTTCCCAATATATTAAGCTACTCACACAAATGTAGTGTTAAACCGTGATATTTTACAGGGTTGTTGTTTTACAAGGAGAAGATGCGTATAGATAATTGTAATTTTAAATAGATGCTGCAAACGTTTCTGTTGATTTGCATACATAAGTCAATTAATTCAGTCAGCTTCGGGTGAAGTCCATTGAATGCTTTTATTCAAAAAGAGAAAATTAAAATAGGACTGGGTGGATTTTAAAAATGAGTCAAATACGGTTTTTATTAAACAGCATATTAGAGAAATATAATTAGTTTTTCACTATGTGCCCTGAGAACAGCCAAATGGAACATTTGGTGGTTGTGGAAGTATTAAAACATCTGTAAAACTGCTGAAGTTCATTTTCCTAGGCTTTACATTTGCACAGCTATGTGTCAAAACCTATTCTACAAATTCTTAGATGCAGTGATTCTAAGTAATGTGGGGAGTTTCAGGCAGAGATAAGCACATTTTCTACTGTTTATTCACTCTGACACAGTAGCATATATCTTGATTCTGACAGGTTTCAAACAAAAATACAACAGAGTGTCAATTGTAAAGCAGCCACCTTCCAATTCAGAGCTGGTAATGGTGGTAATGGTGTTTTAATGTTGACTTGCACCCATAGATTGAACCAAAGTAGACAAAATTAATCAAGAAAAGGGGTGTTATGCAGGGGGATGGGGTTGGAGGGGTAAACAAGCTAAGCACCTGCTGATACAACATGAACTGAAACTGTGTTGTAACAATGGAGCCTGTTGTGCAGTTGCACGTGTTTTATTAAACTGTCAAACACATGAATCATTAGCCTTGATCTGCAGATTGACAGTTTGTCAGCTCCGACAGTCTCTGTCAATGGGGGGCGGCAAGGGAACGTTACACGTTCCCTGCGGCTTTGTCGTCTTTCGTGCCTCCTGCATCTCCATCTTCTTTCCACCCCCGCATGTCAACCCAGGTGCTAACAAAACCGAGGATTGTGGGTAGTCTTGGAGCATATGGAGCAGGGGAGATGACGGAGAAACGGGGGGAGGAGAGGAGGAGGGGATCTCTGAGAGAGCGGGAGAGAAAGAGAGGGAGAAGCTGTCAGGCTGTCTATCCCTGTCACAGCAGCCAGGCGGGTGCGATGGACAAATGGATAACTGCTATTTCAGACTGCCAGGGAGAAAGCTTCGTCAGATTAAAAGCGTTGATTCTGGCATGGCTGCTCTCACACAACAGCACGCACAAATCGTCACACGTCCACGCAGTTCTTTATTCCGTTGCTCCCACTTGTTCCACTTTTAAATCTGAACGGAAATGTTGGGTTTGTTCAGTCATTAGATCGCAGTTCATTGTGCACAAACAAAACCCACAGAGACATGCAAAGTGAATTCCATGTGTGGACATAGCTTTAGAGCATTGTGTGTGTGTGTGTGTGTGTGTGTGTGTGTGTGTGTGTGTGTGTGTGTGTGTGTGTGTGTGTGTGTGTGTGTGTGTGTGTGTGTGTGTGTGTGTGTGTGTTATATCTAGCCATTTAATGATGATTAGTGAAAATTTCTTCCTCCATTTTTGTCACCAGTTCACGTAAAACATATTCATGTCATTCTCCTTCTTCCTTCTGCTTCCTTTTTAGGCTGTGCCTTCCTCACCTACTGTGCCAGAGAGTCAGCCCTGAAAGCCCAGAACGCATTGCACGAGCAGAAGACCCTGCCAGGAGTAAGTCATACATACAGAATGCAGCTAATTCTTACACAAACGCATATATTTATTTTAGCACCGACACCTTATATTTCTTTCGAATCAAGCTAGAATCTCCGTCTTTTGTGATCGGGGGTTCACTATGTGGCAAATATGAGAAAAGCCCTCCTTTCCCTCCCATTTCTCACACCCCATCCCCCTCCCTCTTCACTTTGACAGTCACATACACACAAACCCATAGGGAGAAACCACACAATATCACATCATACGCGTACTATTTATATCTCCCCCTCCAGTTTGTGTAAACGAGCATGCGCCTGTGCGTGTGCTTGCGGCCAAGTGTGTGGGCAAACGTCTGAGATAGACGGCAAGGGATGCAAACTGCGTGGGCGGATGGATGTAGCCTCTTTCTACATTTACGTGCGCACTCTGAATTCAATCCAAAACGTGCATCGTGAAGGCAGGCTCACGTCACGGCAGGGCTGGGAAATGTTATTAGTCACATGTACAGTGCAGCTGCATGCGTGCCATACTCATTTGAATGTCAAGCTCCTATTCATACATAAGAATGAGTGAGTTTTGACACTGTCATGGAGGAGAAGCTCATTTTCATTCATTAGAAGATTCTGCATATGAGTTTCAGGGATCTTGTGCAATCTTAGCCTTTTCCTTAGTGTATAAATGACTTAAGCATTTTATAGGTGTGTGCAAATGTATTCTTTTTTCTATTGAACACGCACATACCTGAACGCCTGTCTGGTGTGGTGTGGTGTGGCGTGGCACACGCGCCTGTGAGCATTGGGAAGTTTTGATGCATTTCTGTCAGGCCCGGCTCGGTTTGCTCTGTTCGTTTTTAATGACGCCTCCAGGGAAGCTGACAGTCGCCGTGTTGAGCGCGCAGCCTTTGATGTGAGTGATTATGACATCACAGACATGCAGTCGAGAAGAGTGGAGGAGTGGGGATCCGTGCTCAGAGTTTTTTTTTTTCTCTTTTACTTCCCAGTGGCATATTATTCGGAGAAAAAAGAGGGAGGGAAGCAACAGAGACACATGGAAGGAGAGGAGGAGAGATTAAATATTTGGCCAAAACTAGAATGCGATTTTGTGTTCCCATAAACTGTTTGCAGCCAATTTATTATCTTGCCAGGGTTTTTTTGTGGCACAAAAATAAAACTTTAAACAGTCAATGTGAACATATTTCATCAATACAGTGGCGTACAAAAGGGTTCGTACCCCTTGAATTTATATACATTTTGTCCTGTCACGATCACAACTTTAATGCATTAATTGGGATTTTATGTGACAGATAAACACAAAGCAGTACAAAACATAGATGTAAAAAAATGTATTCTTGATTTTTGGTTAGTTTGTTTTACAAAATAAAAGACGGTGTGGAAAACGGGATCTGAAAGAGCAAAGCTGCTTATGTCTACCACTTTTTCCAATGTAAAGATGGACATTTTTGCCTAATCTTTTATTAAAAATATTGCAACATCAGTTAGGTTGAGTGATAACTTTTGCCACTGATTCCTAATGATATTTAGATCAGGACTTTGACTGGGTCATTCCAACGCAGAACTGTACTCAAAAACTACTGCACTGTAGCTCTGACTGTATGTTGTCATCCAAAGTCAACCTCTGTCTCACTCTATCTCACTCTAAAGTCTATTTCAGCTTGTCCACGATGCACGAAAGCATTCCCATAGCATGTTGCTTCCACCACCATGTTACCTCATATGTTCTCATGTGATACGCAGTAGTAGTTTTTCCCCAAATGTTGACTGAATCCGCAATTATTTTTTTTTTTTTTTTTTGCTGCAATTTTGTACTCCAAGCTGAAAGTATGCCAAAACTACAAGTGGATAAGTCCAAATGTTCAGGTGTTGGGTATATTAACCCACACAATTCATTACACCTTCCCCCAGCATACTACTAAAATGGCTGAACGAAATGGAGTGGAATGCTCTGCAGATTTAAAGAGACCACATAAAAATGAGTTTGCTCTTAGACACACCTCAGAATGAGGGTAAATACAAGGGCAGTGGGGCAACAATAATAAGGAACTCAGACCAAAGCATTGAAGTTCCACTCGATAAAGACCGCAACTGAATGATTTAAATGTGAAAAGGAAGGCATTTAAAACCATATGTCCCCTTTACCTGATTATATTGTCACCCTGAGAATTTAACTTTTTCAATTGGAATCCCATCAATTTGAACCTTTGTGTCAATGTTTTTTTATGACCAAATAGTAGGATTTTAGTTTTACTTGAGTTTAAAGACGTTTTTTTTTTTTTTTTTTCAACTCAAAGGTGATATCATACAATGGTTCTTGCAAATCAGCACCAGTGCATCTCCAAAGAGAATCCCTTTTATTATACTTGACAGAATGAATCTATATGTAAAAGAAATGATTTGGGTCCCAACACTGACCCTGGGGTACACCACCAGTTATGGTCTGACAAACAGAACACAATCTCGGGTAGCTTTTTACCCACTCCAGCACCACACCTCTGATACTGCATCCCCCCCAGTTTGTTTGATCGTTTACTGTAATCAGTTGTATCAAATGCTTTGTTTCAGGTCCTGGCTGTGATATTTTTCTGATCTGTTGAATTTGTAATTTCCTCTGTAGGTTCCACCAATGCAAGTGACATAGCATTGCATGTAAGCCAGAAGAAGCAGTGCTTGTGGCAAACAAGCTTGTTGGACTTCCAAAGCTTCAGATATTGTTTTATAACCTTACTCTGCTTTAAGCTTTGTATAATATTATCCCTGGCCTGTGTGCAGTGTTCCTTGGTGTTCATTTTATAATGTTCTCTAACATGGGCCTAATACAAACTACAAACTAACATGTAATTTTTTTTCTTCTTCACTGTTATTCAGGGTTTTGTGATGGTCTATTACCTAAAATTCTATTAAAAAACATTAAGTATTGTGGTGGTTACATAACTTGTGGAAAAGTGAAAACTTCGGCAAGGCCTTGTAGAGTGCATAAAGCTTTATCATGAAGTTTAAACAGTATACGACAGGGTTACGAACATCCTTGTTTTTTAAGCAAATTAATTAATTAGCGATAGCTTAGCCAGTAGAGGATAGCTCTAAGGTATAGATTTGATTAATTGTGAGTGTAAAGTAAACAAGAGTAATACATTAGGACCGACTTAGAGGGTAGACAAGCCTTGAAACTGAGCAGCTCAGGGAGGCAGAACAGTAAACTGTTTTGTTGCAGCTAAAGGTAAAGCCAGCAAAACAGAATAAATGAATTCATTTGAAAAAGGGTGATGACTGGGCCCTGGAAGAGGCTGAGACCTTCCCCAGCCCCCACCCCAACTCCCCCGCTGCCCTGCTCCCTGATTTATTTTCCGCTTCTCTCTTCATCGAGGCTTCAGGTATCCAGACCAACACAGCCAAAACCCCGCAACGAAATACCCCATTTTTTCAAAAGTCTACCACCGTTTTACTTCATCTTCTGGTGTGCTTTTTTATCCTCAAAGTTGCTCAGCACCCCTTATGTTTGAAAAGTTTTCCACCAAGCTTTCTTCCTTTTGCTGTCAGGTGAGCTAAGGGAAAAGGGGATTTTGCTTCCTGGTGGAAATGCCTGGTAAGCATGGCTGTAGGCTGTTGATGTAGACAGAGTACTGAGGGTGTGAATATGCATGGGCGAGGCTGAGCGTCTGTGGTGTCAGGAGACACTTTGGATAAACAAGTGACAGGCGAAAATACTGATGCTTAAAGTGATACTAGTGCAAGAATATTCATGATAAACAACAACTTTTTTTAAACATTTCTAATTCTGTTCCACCACGGAGTGCCACATGTACACAGGGTAATCTTGATGGTGAACTGATTTAATGCACTGAGATTAAGCAACTGTCAATTGGAACAAGAATAAGTGGTACATTATTTTTGATTTTTATTGAAATGATAAGCCTAGAGGGAAGGCAATTTAAAAAGCAATGCAGTCTCCCCCATTTTTGCGCTTGTTTTGCACCAGCTTTAATTTTTTTCTGCTCTGGAGTCAAAGAGCATATCAAACTAAGTTTGTGATGACCTAAACATGCCCATCAAGTCCAGCAGATGGGAATAATTTGCACCAACCTGTGCTTCACATAACAGTTGCCCTGTCTTCACTCACAAACACACGCTGGTGTGGAAGTTCATATAGAGATTAACATCTTTAAATTGATTATTATTATTTTATTTTCAGTTAGTTTGAGGTCCTAACCCATCAAGGCATTGATCTGGCTGAAGAAATTGTGTCAGGAAAGCATGTTAACATTCATAAGTGATGCTGTATATTATAAAAGACTGGAAAGTAATGTGATAAAAATGTATCAACAGAGAGATGCTCGCAAGGGCTGTTTAGGAGGAAATCTGCTTTTATGTCTTGTTTCAGAATTAGCAAGACAATAAAACTTATAACAACAACAATAATAATAATAATAATAATAATAATAATAATAATAATAATAATAATAATAATAATAATAATAATAATAATAATTGATTTTTTTATAGGTACCTTTCTGGACACTCAAGTTCACCATACATTGGTTAAAAAAAAAACACAAACAATAATAAAAAGTGATCATAAAGCAAAAAATTTCAATCGGGTTAAAATTACACATCACAAATGAAATCATATGGAAAATGCAATTTTGAACGGGTAGGTTTTGAGTTTGGATTTGAAGTGTGGGAGTGAAGTAGTGTTTCTGAGTTCCTGGTGTAGACACTTCCAAAGGCGAGGTGTAGAGCGGCTGAATGCTCTGCTCCCCATGGTGGTGAGACGAGCAGGTGGGACAGTCAGGTGGATAGAGGAGGAGGATGGAAGAATGCGGGAGGGCATTGCAACATGGAGGAGATTAGACAGGTAAGGAGGGGCGAGGCTGTGAATGGACTTAAATGCTAGGAGGAGGATTTTAAACTCAAATTGAAATTTAATTGGGAGCCAGTGTTGTAATATGAGGGTTATGTGGTGGATGGATGGTGTCATTGTGATGAAGCGGACAGCTGAATTCTGGACTAGCTGGAGTTTGTGAGTGACACAGGGGAGGAGAGAATTGCAGTAGTCTAGGTGAGAAGTGACTATGCTGTTAACAAGAATAGAAGTGGTATGGGGGGTGAGAGAGGGGTAGAGGTGATTGATGTTGCGTAGGTGAAAGCATACAGACGCTGTAATGTTATTGATATGCGAATGAAAAAATAAGAGTATTGTCGAGGATGACACCCAGACTCTTATACCCCGTTTACACTACCCTTTTTTAACCGTGCCGAGACCGGTCCGAGCTCAGTAACTAAGATAACTTTCCGCCAAGTAAATTCACCAAAGATTGCCTTCTTCACCTGACTCTCCGCAAAAAGCAATTATAACCAAGCATAACTTACTGAATGTTACGGGCGCCGCCATTTTGATTTGCTTGAGTCCCTCCTTCAATCCTAGAGAGCAGTAGTACTGTAGATCGTCACTAGGAGGCGAGGAACCAAGATAGAGTGGTGTGTAAACGGTCGTCAGAACCAAGCTCGGCTTGATTAACCGATCCAAGCTCGGACCGAGCTCGGCATAGATCAGTTTAACAAGGTTAGTGTAAATGGGGCTATTATAGCAACCTTTGGTGAATGCAGTCCTGGTAATGCAGAAAATTGTTTCTGTGAATCTCTTTGTGAATAGTCAGTTCAGTTTTATGGTAAAGCCGTTCAAGCTGCCAGCCTTTGGCTATCATAAGCGAAGTTGTGAACCAGGGAGCAAAGAGGGAGAAAGAGACAGATCTGTTTTTTAGTGGAGGGAGGGAGTTGAGGATATCATGAAGTCCTGTGTTATAGTGTGATACCAGCTCTTCAGATGTGGATAAGTCTTCAATGTCCATGAGGTAATCAAACCTCATGGACATGAGGTTTGGGCGACTACGGCTTGATGGGTTGAGTAGTGGTCTGGCAACCAGAAGGTTGTGGGTTTGATTCCAGCTTTCCCTTGCCACATGTCGATGTGCCCTTGGGCAAGACACTTAACCCCAAGTTGCCTACCGAGCTGCGTCTCGTGTATAAATGTGTGTGCGGTAGTGAGAGCGACTGGGTGAATGTGGCTATAGTGTACCGCGCTTTGGGTGGTCAGCATGACTGCAAAAGTGCTATATAAGTTCAATCCATTTACCATTTTACCAAACCTGGAGGAGAGGGAATCCATGTTTATGTTCTAAATATTGCGAAATGAGATAAGACGGGGGGACTCGGTGATGGCAAGGGTGAGTCTGACATTGAACGAAAGAAGAAAATGTTCGGTGATGGGGAGATCAGCTGCCTCACAGTCAATGGGGGTGACACCAGAGCAGCATATTAAGTCCAAAATGTGTGCTTTGGAACGTGTAGGAATGTGGGCGCACTGCTTAAATCCAGAGCTCTCAAGGCAAGATGTAATGTCTCTGGTAAGAGGGTGGCAAAGTCATTCAAAACTCCCTATTTGGTTTCAGGGGGCAGTAGACAGTTTCAATAGCTGTAGGAATAGGTCCATGCAGTTGACAAACAGTGGATTCAAAGGAGCTTAAGTCAGGGACAGACAGCTGCGAGAACTTCCCTGTATTACAGTAAATTATTGCAATTACCGCGGGGTTGACAGATGTGAGCAAATCCAAGAGGAGTTGAGTCGTTGAGTTGGGAAAAGTTGTTGGGCTGTTGCCGTGTCTCAGCTAAACAGATAGAAAGCTATGGTCCCTGAGAAGGTCCTGGATGAGATGCCCCTTGCTCGTAAGTGAGTGGATGTTTAGCAGTCCGAAGTGGATAGTGGTGCTGTCGGACTTGACAACTGTGTTAGCCAACCAGGCTGGACTGGTTAGCACATTGGCCAGTGTTGGATGAAGAGCGACGGGAGTTGGGCCAGATGGACTTGATTATGTTTGAACATTCAAACTCAGGTTTCCATAAAATTGCTACCTTACCCTACATAGCTTTGTGAGTACGCCCCTAAGCAAGAGAGAGAGAGAGAGAGAGAGAGAGAGAGAGAGAGAGAGAGAGAGAGAGAGAGAGATGGGGGGGGGGGGGGGGGCTCTGTCAGGAGGAGTCTTCATTTACCACAAACAGATCAGTGTGGGATGACAGTCACTGACATGTCATGTTTTTAACATAAGATCTTAAGCATCAGCCAAACTACAAAAAGTAGTACAAAAAAAATTTAAAATGATTAAAAAGGTAATCTATTTCAGTAACTCAAATCACCGAGTGAAACTCATTATATAGATTAAGTACAGAGATTTTCAAGCCTTTAATGCTGTTAATTGATTTTCTGCTAACAGGTAATTAAAACATGACATTTCCGATCAAAATATTAGATCAGACCAATAAAATATTTTTTTAATACAGAAAGTTGGCCTAAAGGAAATGTTATTGATATCTGCTTAAAATTGTTAGTTTCAAAAGGTACATTTTCTTTTAGTCTGATATGCCTCTGTGGAATACATACTGTATTTTAGTTTATTGAATATGACAGAATTTTTATTTATTATACAGCATTATGAATTTATTTTGTTTGGATTTTTTTTTCTTTCACATAAGCTGCATAGAGGTATAATAAGGCCTGAAAATGAAATCCTGTGGATTTCTTGGGAATACAGTTTCAGATTTTACCAGGATAACTATTTTGCTAAATCAATATAACGTCAAAGATAATGCTAAAAATGTAATTACCATTAACATAAAGGCTAGTCATATACTGTGGGGAGTGAAATTATAAAAAGTGAACGCTTAAACAAAAGCCCAATAAGGCTCAGTCATACAAGCAGCACCCACTGAAACAATTATAAAGCAACTGTTTTCATCAGTTGTTTGAAGCCTGGCCTCTCTACAGTTCTGAAGGGCATCATATCCTTTGTTATTAAGTAGGCCATGATTTAGTGATGGATTCATCTTGACTCGCACTGTGCATGTCTGCACTTCTTTTCTTATTCATTTTCTCTAACAAACTTAATTCACTGCTCCCTCTCGCCTCTTTGATCTTGCCTAATACAAAACTAGGGAGGAGAAAATGCTGTCGAATTAAGAGCCATGATAACTTAACTTGAACAACACACTTCAGGCTTTTATGAAATATTTTCAATTTAAGAGAGAGCAAAGTTTGTTTTGAACCAGTATGAGGTGTTAATCAATTTATATTTTTTTTATATTCCGCTTGTCAGTGTTGTATTTCATGTTGCTACTTTTATTTGGATCATTTTTTCTACTTTTAATTGTTATCGTATTTGTTTTAAATGTTAATGTGTTTATTGATTTTAATCATTCATTCCTTTTGTTCAGGACTTTGGCCAGTGCCTGCTGGCTTTAAAGTACTTTATGAATAAAGTTGGCTTGGCAAATTTACAGACTATGTGACTTTACAGGTCTCTCATCATCATGATGTTCATGCTACATGGCTTGTCTCTGTTTATTAAACAGCTCACACGTTAAAACTATACTTAGTGAGCCCCAGCATTCACACTCTACAAGCTTCTTCTTTCAACTTAACTGCTCAATGTGTCTGAACTCTTTTCAAGCCCCTACGGCTCCTTGTGACATTTCAGTCAACAATTGCTCTCCTCCTGACTCTTTATGGATATGGGATTTACCAGATATATCGTATCATTGACTCTTTGCAGGCCTTACAATCTTTTGAGCATTGCAACTGTAAACTGCAGTTTTGTCATCATACTAATGAGTCTCAAAGATTCATAATCTGACCCTGTTGCAACTAGCATTCAATCAACCATAGGGAGAGATGTAGGACACATAAAGGAATAATGGCGAACCAAGTCAAAGGTGCAATGCCTTGCTAAACTATTCATACCCTTTGAACTTTTTTACATTTTGTCATATTACATCCGTAATATAGCCTCCAAAAACCGGGAAATTTCTTCTAATTATACATCTAGCTGTCCCAACAATTTTAACGTTTTGTGCAGGGAGGCTGGTATTCTCAACTTTCTGAAAGCCACACAAAGTGTTCTTGTGTGTGTTCTTGCATAATAAACTCCAAGGTTCAAAGAACTTGTCTACGTTCTAGATTAAATGTCTTCTTAAAGGAATACGAAGTTTAACTTGTAAAGGGACAACTGTGGCTCTGTGGGTAGATTGGGAGGTTGTGGATTTGCTTCCAGCCCCTGTCACAAGTCAATGTGCCCCTGGGCAAGGCACTTAATTCTAAATTGCCTACCTGATTTGCGTATCGGTGTGTATGAATGTGTGTTCATTAGTGAGTGAATGTGTTATGGTGTAAAGTGCTCTGAGTGGTCAATATAACTAGAAAAGTGCTAAATAAATTAAATCCATTTACTTTTGCATATCAAGCTCAAACAACTTTACTAAACTTGTATGTGCATTGTATCAACGTGTTCAACTTCCATAGGAGGAGCAATGCAGATTGTTGACCACAGAGCTAAGGAACAGCTAATTTCTTATAGAGTTACTCAAACAGGCACTGTGTTCTTTGACTGTTCCCTCAGTGAAGGAACACAGTGCCTGCGAGAAAAACCTTGGTGGATGTCCTAAGTTAGTTAGCCTATGTTCTAGCCTTCATGTATGCTTTAGAAACTTTGTTTTTGACTTAAAGCCTGAAAAAGGATTTTATTCAGCAAGTTTCACATGGGGAGTAACGAAACACATAAATCATGGTTCGGTACATATTCAGGTTTTAAAGACGTGGTTTGGAACATTTTAAGTACATTTCAATCTAGAGATAAATTATAAATAAAATGTATGTATATTACATTGGTCAGCAGTAAACCAAGAATCTTGTTTTTCAGATTCTGAAATGAATTTGATTTAGTTATGTTCTTAAAATGGTGGAAACTGGCTGGATATTTGGTTGGATTTTTTTACACGAAAAAAGTTGTATAAAAAGCCACAGGTAATACCTGCATAGATAGAATATGCAATAAAAATTTAGTCACCGTCGAGACATATTTGAGCATATTTGAGAATGAAACATGTTTAAATCACTTTGGAGTTGTTTTTTTACAACTTGGCATTCCAGCTGTACTTGAATTCAGCATGCTTGGGGAGTTTGGCTTAATTGGATGTTACAGGTAACCATTTGGACTTCAGCTCATTTGTCTCCACTATCTGTAATGTTTACATTTGGCTTGAAGTTGTTTCACTTCAGTAATTCAGTTACCGGTAAGTACAGGGCGAGCTACATGCCTTATTGCTGTTGAAAGATGGGTAACACATTAAGTTTCGATCAACCTTTTTTTCTTCACCGTAGGTGCAGGAAAAACCTTCATTTCCCCAAATAGCTGAGCTAGGAGTCCTCTCTGTTTTCTTTAAGTTTCACTTTTTACAAACATGTACTGTAGAATATAGCATTGTGAACTTCGTTCTTCTCATAAACATTCAGCACATGTTCAGGTATAAAACAACGGCGTATCCGTTCAGGGCACGTATGTACAGAACGGACAGGGCTGTAATGAATATTTTTGATACCTGTAACATTAAACCCTTAAGATTTACCTTGCTGCTCTGGATATCCAGTGCAACGAATGCCACGATAAAAGCATAATATACAGAAAAGATTATGTTAGGGCCACAAACAATGACTGTGAATTGTATATTTGACCTTACCAGAATACACAAAAGTGCAACCTCCCAATAGGATGCCATAAAATGATTATTTCTATTTTGTGGAACGGGTATGTGAGACAGACCTGTTCAGTGAAACTGTGCATGACAAAAACACTACTTCCTTGCCATCATCCTTGTGATTCTGTACTCCAGTTTCAGACTATAACAAGAAGCATTAAAAAGCTCCTCTATCGATTTTGGCAAAAGTCCCCATAAGAGTGGGTGGATGTGTTTGGTGTGCACATCTGTGTGTGTGTGTGTGTAGGGGGGGGGGGGGGGGGGTTCACAGGGCTAGCTACTGCGGGGCTAGCTAGTGCAGCGTGTCCACAAACCACTGAGGACACATACCCTCTAGCGGATCTTCATGCACACACATATGTTGTATCACACGTATAAAAATAAAAAATAGATCTGGCATCCCCTCAGTCATCCTGTCAAACATATAGTAGAGTGTAGGCCACACAACTGACACATGCTTCTGCCCTTCAAACATACCATGCTGTTCCAAGTTTTTAAAAAAAAACAAAAAAAACATACAATCACACAGATACAGTGCAAAGCACACCGCTGATACTCCCAACACACTCGTTTTCCAGACCCGTCTCTTGTAACTGCAATCCAACACTCCCCGTAAACACTCCCATTCAACAACATGATACTGTGATACTCGCAGAAAGAGAAACAGAAGGGGGAGAAACAGGGGGAGAGGGAGGTAAGGAGAGAAATATGGCGTTGATTGACTCTCACTGTAATAGTGAGCCAGATAAGAAATATAGAACACCGTGAATCAATGCATCATTTCAGAGAGCTTTCGCACACACATAAACACACACAGGGTTTTCAGCCGAGGGGCAGGCAGACCAAAGGAAAGACAGGACGGCAAATGAATAGCAGGAGGGAAGAAAGTGGAAAGGGTGTTTAAAGGCAGGATGGAGAGAGTAGGTGGCTGGAGGGAGTGGGAGGAGAGTTACAGTTGAGGTGCCACTACACCAACTGATTTGTGTTTGTTTCTTTTTTTTTTTTTTTTTTCATTCCCCCACCCCCTCCACTCAGTTGAGATAATGCCAGGGCAACAAAATCCATGGCATTGATTGACTCCTGCGACCCAGTTTCATGGCAGCTTTTTTCTCAATACGTTGCCCTCATTGGTCAATAACTGCCAGGCTCCCCAGGTAAAGTGGGTGAAGAGCTGTTTGGATGTGGATAGGGGAGATTAGGCGATGCTCGGTTATACTTTGTGTCCCTTAAGCATGCACAAGCACTCCGGATCCATCCTTTCTTGTAGATTATAGATTAGTGGTGCAATGTTCAGGAGGCATAGCCTCACGTCGACGTGACTAATGCTACTGACTGTGCAGCGTCGCCTCCCTCTCCCCAAGCCATCACCTCATCAACTATCCTAATCACCCTTAGCTAAAAGAAAACCATTTGCTACATAACGTGCTCCATCTAATGAATACAAAATCACTGTCAAGAAAGCTGGAATGAAACACAAGCGGGTTTTAGCTAAAACGACTCCAACTTAAAAAAAAAAAAATCAATAGGCACATGCATAAAAGGCCAGGCAGGTTCTCGTAGACTCGTAGATCTGCGGAGTAACTTATTTCAAGTCGTACACAGCTAATAAAAAGAAAGAGCTGCATTTATTAGCAGCGGTTTGTGTAACAAAAGAATTAACGGCATTTCTGTCCAAACCAGCGCAAAGCCTCAAAGTGAGGCACTTTGTAGGATAAATCTGGCAGGTCATAAGCCTGCAATAAAAATTCAAATGAGTCTCCCTTAGCGGACAGCAGCGAGGAAGACTTGGCTTTGGAATCATTTCAGGGCTAAACGCTGTTTGTTGATAGTATAATTCATTAATTAAAGCTTTCTTATGATGCCCTGTAAAGGGACTGAGAATTCCCTGTTATCTACCTGGGCCCTATTGCTGCAGTTTTGTGCACCTTTGTCTCGGACCTTTTATAAGTCTACATTAGAGGGGCTGCTTCTGGTAAAAGGATATCAGCCTACAATTATATGCTGATTTTATGCAGAGCAATAACACAAATTGAGCTTTTTGGCAGCGAGCTCTTTTGTCCTCTCATAATAGCAGTGCCTTTTTTTGGAGAAAGCCAAAGCTAAAACTGGAGTGAAAAAAAGCACCCCTAGTCTACACAAAGGCATTGAGTTCAACCTAAATGAATGCCTTTAGGTTGAAGTGGAAAGGTAACTGTATCTGGGCTTTGAGCGCAGGCTGTGTTAGCAGATTAATGCCTATGGTTTTGGTTTGATTGATTTACTGATTGATTTGTGTAATGAACTAGAGTGCCTCGTCCAAATGAGCCTAAGCTGTCAGTACTATTTAATTCTACTGAACTAAAGTGCTTGTTGGATTGTTGAGCATGTGAAAACTGTTCAGACGCTATATACCCCGGCATAAAACGATGGGCTTTCAATAGACATCTGTTTTATACTGTGGATAACTGATCGTTTCTCCCCGTGTAGAGTTTTCTAAAGGATCCCTTTGTCGTGCACGCTTTCCCCTGTTTTAACAACGCACAGATCTACGGCAAAATACTTTGTAGAGTGACCCTACAAACAAATACGAGTGTACATTTTGCAAAACAGAAATGCTTGAATACTTTTAACTAATCTCCGAATGCTTGAATTAGTTCGATGTCCACCTAAATTGGGGCACATACAATAGCTGTGGTTACACCCCCGTGAGGTTTAAAATGCAAACGGCACTCTAATTGTAACATCATTACAAGCCTACACGCCATCCTTTGTCATATAAAGTCTGAATGCTCCCATTATCATTAGGCTTTAGGCCTGATGTTACAACCTCCCATTGCCAAGCGGAGTTTGAGCAGATTGTACAAATGAGAACTATTCATCTGCCTTGAGGCAATGGTTCACTATAGTCCAATAAGCCAACTAATTTTAGAAGTGGTGCATGCTTCCCCGCCGGGTCAATAGATTGATTATCCATATGTGAAATTACACACCTTTTAAAACCAAGCCCAACTGCAGTGCACCCAGTTTCATGGCGATAACCCAGTTTTAAATGCTAATCTCGTTTAAAAAGAGAGAGAGAGAGTGAACACTGGCCAACAGTGTAACTGCTTCAGAATCAGACTTTAGCAAAATAAAAGAAAAAAGAAAAGGAAAAGGAAACCTCCCTCGGCAGACATCGCCCTGCTACCATGCTGTTTCCAGGGCCTCACTTTAATACTGGTGCTGACTATTGTCAGGCTGAAATCAACTTGTCCTTTTTCTTGAGTCAGTATTGATCCACAAAAGCATTGCCTCACAGTGCACCACTGATTCTTCATCCACAACAGCCTGTCCTGCTGAGCATTTACAAGTGTTAATGTCACAGCTGGCATTTAGGGCTTTTCAATGTACCTACCAGAATGGTGAACGAAAATACTTTGAATGGAGGTTTTTTATTTTTCCTCTTTTTTTTCCCATGAGGGGATATTTGAGAGATACTTCCTTCTGATGTTCACATCATTGTCTGAGAGCAGAGAAAAAGCAGCCGTTCCATTCTTGAATGACTTGAGCTGTCTCATAAACCCCCCCACCCCCCCACCCCCCTCCAGAACGCTGCACTTCCTTGCAGATGTAAAGCCAGCAGTGCCTGGGACTGTCACTGGGGAGAGGACAGAAGCATAGTTCACAGATTTAAGCATCTCCATAAGCTGGTTGTGATAGTCATTCTGCCATTGTCACAGTTTTACCTCCTGCTGTTGCTGCTGTATTGAGTAAACTCCAGCTGCTTTGAAACATCCTACCAGTGCAAGCTTCTTTTTCTTCTTCAGAATATATTTTTGTCACCCTGCTATATCTATTTGTCTTTTCATACTCTCAAGCCCAGAAGAAATACCACAGTTTGTCTCTTCACCACAGTAAGTGTAGTATTGGTGGATTCTTTTTTTTTTTTTATTGTATCTTGTTCATATAAATTACCATGCGCAATAAATGTTAAAGCACTAGAAAGAAATATATCTGGAAACAATAAAATCCAATAAATCAGTCACATTTACAGAATAATTTATCTATTAAAGTGGCATTTTATGGATTGCGGGAGCGCGTTATGGTCCAGACTCTATATACCTTCCCTTGCTGTCAAGCGTTGGTGTGATTTGGGATGTCTGCTCAGCTCCCTAAGTCTCTTGTTCAGTTGTCAGTGTGGGACAGAGCAGATGCCTTGAAACAGCAGAGAACATTTTCATTCAATGATCTCATTTTTCCCCAAGGCTTTACAGGGCTCTTACAGCTTTTACTGAACAGCATGGAACCCAGTATACTCTGCATCTCTCTCTATATTCCTTCTTTCTCTTAATCAATGGTCTCTGTTTTTTCAAAGGCGGCCCACCACTGTTATGAAATTAAAGGTTATTGAGGAAAGTTTCCTTAAAGGTCTTTTTTATTGTATTCAATGCCTCTTTAAGGCATTTTTATTTAAGCAATGAACATTGGGTATAAGTATTGTTTAATAGATAGTAATGTACTTTCTGGGCATAGCACAAGTGTTTTAGAGAGCTTTTCTGGCATTAAACTGGAAGGTATAGCTTGTTTTTGCAATGGCTGCTTAAAAAAATCGATCGACAAGCCAGTTTGTAGAAAAACCCTGGCTCTGATAAATCATAGTTTACTCATCATCTGCATGAATTTGGGCTTTTAATGATGCACTCTGACTTCTATGCAGTGATAAAGCAAACAGGCTCAATGTATTTTTCTATCTATCTACAAAAGGTCAAGATTATACTTAAGAGTGCTCAAATGTAAAGATACACCACAGCTCATATTTGGACCCCTTTTCCTTACCAAGCTGCAGAGGAACTGTACACTTTTTATAGCGTTCAAGTACGGCCTGCCAAGTTTCTAACTGCTTACCAGCATTTAGAGAACTCATTTAAACGTATTATTTTTTTGGCACTGACTCAGCTTGACTCAGGTTTTTCAGATACTTTGTGCATTACACTAGCGGTCAAATATTCCCACAGTATGAGACTACCACCACCGTGTTTTATAGTGTTCTTTGGTTTGACGTCCTGTTATGGATATTAATAATTATCAATTAAGTGAGCACACCACTCATGAAAACAAATGATGCATCGTTTGTCTTTAAGTTATTTTAATTCAAAGGCATGAGCGTTTGAATGTCTCTGTCCCCCAACGCAGTCAGGAAACAGAGCAATGAGAAAAAGAACACACTAACTTTTATACATTCTGGGTTAACAAAGAAAGTGGGAGTTATCGTCAGAGGAGTGCAGCCACTGGTACGATCCAGTTCCTATCTAACTCAACTCCTCTCTGTGTCCTTGGATGTGGAAACACAATAGTGAATCTGTGAGCATTAGAGCTTCTTTCACACGGGAAATATGCAGGTGCATCCAGACAAGATATGATCAGAGTTACATACATCAATAAAATTTTCACAACAGTCCTCAGGCTGACTCCTCAAAATATTATATTATTCTTGTTATTGTACCCAAATAACTCAATCGTTGTCTCATCTGACTGTCAGCTGAACTTCAAGGTGCCAGTTTTTGGCTCATTTGCTTCTTTCTTGGTCTGCACCCTTTAAGTCCATGGTGATACCAAGCTCACTTCACTGTGGCCAGTGACGCCGGTCTGTCAACATCTTCCAGTCTATGACAGACATGTGCCAGACATTAAACCGGTTTCCTGTCATGAGAGGGTGAACGTTTAAGTCAGATGGTAACTACTAGAACACGATCATGAAAACAGATCATAACTGGTTTTGGAAGTGAAAATGCAAATTTACACAAGGTTTCTGCAATGACCTGTGCTTAACCCTCCTAAAAAAATAAACGGGCTATAGTCAGAAATGGGTTCACTGATAGTAAACTAATCCATTTAAATGGTTGCCACCAATTGTGAGATGATGATGCCAGGACATTAATGATCACTGCAACGACTGTGATGTTTAAACAACAAACTATGAGAGATTTAGTTAATATTATTGGGTGCCTGTATGTATCAATTTGATTCTGGTTGAATTAGAGAACCACCAGAGTAAATCAAACATGCTCTTCATTAAAGCCCTGAATGTATATAATATTTGTTTTTAATACGAGCGATGTGAACTTCTCACAGCAGATGTATTGTCTATTAAAAGTAAAGGTTACTGCATTCTGAAGACCGCTGCCGTCTGCGCATTTATCATGATGTTTCTCAATTTGCAACCCCCATTGAAGAATGGAAGATGTTTAGCCTTATTATTATTGTTTATCTACAGACGTTCGTAGCTAAGTTACGTCAACGCAATGCGTTGAGGATTACCCAGAATCCCTTGCTACTCATACTTGTACAACTGAGTACTCAGACAGACCAAACAGCTGATGGTGCTGTTGTCCCATTAAGCAACATTTAGCTGTAATATCCCTGTGGACCTTTTAAACTGTAACACCTGCGTTGTATTTTCCGGGGGGAAAAATAAGGCAAGGCAGTTCTCAAACCTCCCCCCACTATCTTTCCCGCATACCTCCCTCCCCCCGCCATGCCTTCAAGTGTGCTCCACAGTTTGAGAACCACTGCTTTATCACAATAACTGTATCAATATTTCGTTGCTGAAAATTCCTGATATCTAATTCCTAATATTGATTAGGATGAACAAATGTATTCCTGGTAGTTTTTCTTTTTTACCATCACACAATGTCCCCACCACTCTCACGACCTTTCTCATCCCAGCCACTACAGATATAAATCAGGTGTAGGAGAAAAGGCAGTTAGAGTCCATTAGACACAATAAATATGTGATTGAAATGCAGCGAGTGAATGTCTGACACTTGAAATATACTGTCTTACCAAATATTGCATTCATCAGTCCTTTGCAACTGTGCTATCCCACACAGGGATATTGTGATGGCAGCTGTGATTGGAATATTGTGCAGCTCTAATCATAATCATGATTGTAAACTCCACTCAAGAACTGTGGGCCACATTTCAGAAGAGCTAAATCTGCCATATAAAAAAAAAAAAATCTTTATTTGCATTACAGGAATCAACACTTCTTCACTGCTGACCAGCTATCTGCATGTTTCCACTGGTATTTTGATGACTGATCTTTAATGACGAGCTGCGAGTGGTTGTGGCTGGAAGGTCTCCTTCCCATTACCCTAATCTTTAGCTCCCTGCGTAGATTCTCTATCAGGTTCGTCAGAGCTCTGTCGAGGCCTCTCCAAAACATTTTATATCACACACAGGCAAGAGAAAAATGTTGGTATATTAAAAAATTACTTCAATACTAAATCTGCCAAGGGTATGAATAACGTTGGGTTTAACTGTAAATTGGAAGCAAACACTACAATATATGATTTAGCAATTGTATTTTGATATATATTTTGAAACATGTTATTCAATATGGTCCGGAAACCGGAAAGTGGTACGCAGAAAATCTTATTTCCAACTTCAGCCGAAGCAGCTGGCGAGCTGGTGGCCAGCAGATGTGATAATGACACAACACTCCGGCTCCGACGGGATGGCGGTGCACGACTCAGGCAGCTTTTAATAATTGATGGCAGCCAAGACCCCGGATTGGCCAGTAATTGCATTACAGGTCACTTCTCAATAGCAATTTGCTAAAGTTGTGGTGATTTGTGTCGGGTGGCGATCAATAGACACTGTCCAGAGAGGCAGCACCCCCACACCCCTTTCAAATGCTGTTTGTCTTTCTGTTTCTCTAAGGGCAACTGGTGGAGATATTATCTTTCCATCTATGCTTTCGGAGGAATTGTAAGGATTTTTCCCATTATGCTTCATAATAACTGTGTTGCTCCTACACTCTTCTGACTGTAAGCATCATAAACTGCAAACACAAAAAAGTAGATATAGCCAAAGTGACATAACACATGCTGGGTACCATTTTGCAGCATCATTAGGCTGTCCCAGTTTAAGGATTTAGGAAGCTGAAATGAAGGGCCTTTTTAATTGAAAACCTGAAGAGAAGGCTCATCTGTTGCTGTCGTTCAGCGTTAACCCACTCGTGAAACTGATGTCTAAATACAAGTCAAATGCAATTAGATTAGTTCAAAACTTTTCTTTTTTTTTTTATCGGACTGTAAATACGGCTAATGGATTTAAGGAGGAAATAGAAAAGATATAGAGTATGGCAGATTTTAGGTTTGGACATTGCATTCTGTTACCTAAGGGTTTGGTTCAGGAATGGGACTAGTTGTTTTTTCTCAAATTAAACCCGCTACATACTACGGGACGGATTATACATCCAACAGAACGGACAATGCAGGCTGTTGGGTTAATGGAAACGCTGCAAATGTTAGCCATATCTTAGGAGAAACCAAAAAAAAATCTTTTTTGATATCACTGGATGTAAAAGGTTTAGCAAACGACAAGGTTTTAAAGCACGCTGAATATTCCAATCCATCTTTGACAACTTCTAGACTTTTATTGCAAACGCGATTCAAACTGCGTCAAACTGGATTCAATGCAGCCCATGAGCCAGTTGTTACATTTTGGTCAAATACCAAGGATCATTTCGGCAAAAGTAGCATCGATAAGATAATCTACGTTCCTGTGACTGGTCTTCAACACGCCTGAGTAAAATAATCAGGCCGTTAGCAGTACTGTGGAGTTCTTGACTGCTTTCTAAGGAGGTAATTCAGCCATTTGATTCAGGCGTCCTGGACCACGGACACATCTAAAGGTTCCAGGATACCGGCCCTCGAGGACGGGAGTTGATCATCCCTCCTTTAAGATGCTAATTTGGATCATATATGAGTTTAGAGCTATTTTTTTCAGCTATACTGGAATTACTAATGTCTTTAGTTTAGTTTACTTGAAAGCAAAAACACAATAACAATTGAGTTTAAGCTTGAGACGGACTTGAGTTGGATGTGAAATATTGTGCCACCTTAATGCTGCGAGATCTCCTACACCCCCAGGAACAACTCCTTATTGTTTAATGGTAATGACTTACTCATTCTGTTTATCGCTCAGTTTTTGGATGACTCACTGTCAACTCAGATTGGCCGTTTGAAAGAAAAACTTTTTTTTTTTTTTGCTTTGTTTTCGCACATCCCTACTGATTTAAAGTTTTCCACCCTTGAGGTATGTTGTTTCAACTCCACCTGTAATTGTGTAATTTTGTTTTTTTTAATATGACTGCTATGTCAGTGCTTTGAGCAAAAAGTGTTATCTTTTTCTGTCACAGAGAGTATTGTACAGCTCATTAACCCGGCAGCATGGTTTTAGTCTGATAACCAGGCAAACAGACATTTGGCTTTACTGAAAATGACTCAGTCTTCAAAAGTGTGAATGAGAGGGGTTTTGTGATGCGGTACAAAGCGGCAGCAGTGCTGTAAAGCAAGAGATCTTAGGTTACAAGTCCCGAGAAAGGAAAGGTTTTGAATCCTTCTCTTGAATTCTTCACCTTTATACCACCTCTATACATAATCTTCTCATTGCCCTTTATAAATAAGTATAAATGGGCTTCATACAGTAAGCAGAAATGAGTGGAAGGATGTCGGAAGTTTCAAAGGTTAAAAAAAAACCTCTGAACTCACCCTCATCTCAATGCAGAGCCCAGTGCTCTGTTGCTGCTGAAGTTCAGCCTGTTGGCCCGGTGCCTCTTCTGGCTACAATCAACCTCTTGGAAGTTATTTACTGTTCTAGCCTTCTTTTGTCTTGCCTCAATGTGGATGTTTCAGCAGCTTTGACGCGTAAACTATCACTGTGTCATTTAGCTGCATCTGGTGTTGATTTCTTCTCTGTCTTTCTTTCTCTCTCTCTCTCTCTCTCTGCCTTGGCCTCCCTTTAGGCCCCTCCTGCTCCCTCTGCTGTGGCGAAGAGAGGACAAGAGGAGAGTGGAGGAGACAGTAGATTTTGCATGCTCTAAATCCGGCCTGTGTGTGTGGGGTGCTGTCATCAAAGAGAGAAGGGACAGAGGACGGTTCAGTTCTTTTGTGATAGCGCGGGTCCATGCGTGTGCATCTGTTTGCGGATGTGACTGAGAGTACTTGAATTCTAGCAAACATCAAAGATGATCCCTCATCCGTCTCTGTTTCATCCCTCTTCCTCTCCCCTTCTGTCACTCTCCCTGATGCCCACTTTAGCATAATTTTTGCGCATTGCTATTTTCTTTTTTTTTTTTCTTTTTTTTTTTTGTCATTACGCTCTGCCTTCGCCTGCCTGTCTGCGTTGGTGTGTCTCCCCTTTCTTGCATGTGCTTGGCAGGGTGTGACAGCATTGAGAAGTCACCAAAGAGGTAAATGATGATAGGCCATCCATCATGCTTTATGGACTCTGTATGGTGCTGCCGTGGAGAGTGGCTGCACTGTGCAGTAACTCAGAACACTCTGTCCCTCTATATAACCTGGCAGGGGCTCTGCCGCTCGCCTCGCCTCGCCTCGCCTCTGCTGGCCGAGCGTTTATGTGCGCGAGACGCGGCAGGAACGTTGCGCTGACTCACCCTCTTAGGTTTCTGTTTGTGTGGATGTGAGTGCATGGGGGGAAAACGGGAGAGGGCTTGTCCACATTGACAGAGTGTGGGTGATGAGCTTTCATCATGGCCTGATAGGCCACTGCTGGGAGCATCAAGCCCAGAGCAGCAGCCACAGGACGTTCTGTTTGGGAATGAGACACATGGAAAGACCTGTAAGCACAAAGATACGATCCTGAAAGGAGAAAAGATTTTTGTTTAAACTTTGACCAAATGAATCCAGCAGTTCTCCAACTTTATATTCAGCGATCCAAAACTGATTATTAGATTAGTTTAAAACAGGGCAGAACAGCTATTGATGGGCTAATTCCTTTTTTTTATTTTTATTTTTATTTTGGTTACAACTTACGAGCAAAGGAAAGTGACTTTTATTTCAACAACTGTTTGTAGCTCTATGCTTCACAAAGTTTTGGTAGTAAAGTTTAATAAATGCTTAAATTGTCGAACTTTAAACATTTTCATTTTATGCAGACAAGATAAACTTAATTACTTTTCAGGTTACCACACCTGCGATAGACACCCAGAGGCAGTTATTGTGCATTGCAAACCTGCCTGCTTCTAATGAACTGCCTATATCATCCATGGCTGCTTTGGTACCTGGAGTCCCACATTAGAAAGTCGTGGTCTTAGAAAGAAGACCATGACTTCTTTATCAAAACAAAGAAGTCATGGTCATTTGAAATTCTTTTTAAAATACAGAGTTAAAATAATGGATTCATTGAAATCTGGTTGGATTTCCTTTTCATGTTTAAAATACTGAAATAAAACCTTTCCCTGAAAAATGTTTATTTCAACCACAAAAATTATATAAGAAATGTAATTTCTACATGCATTTTTCTATAATCAAATTCAAATCAATAAGCAAATGATTTTCTTACTTTCATTAGTGGTTTGTGATGAGAAAATCTGATTGTAATAACATGCCCATATTATATGAAATTATCTTTATGTTTTTCCGAACTCTATTTTTGTTGTTGTTGTTGTTAGTTAGTCTTTTTTTAATTTCCAGTATTTAATGTTTTACTGAGTCGACGTATTTATCAACTTATAAATACACCTACCTTTGTATTTGCTCAATGTAAAAAAGTTTTCCCAGTTCTATTATAACACCGATGAAATTGCTTTCAGTATTCTCTGCTATAACATGCTATTGCTTTGTTGTAGAAAGTTGCTACTCTATAACACTCTGGCAATGTTTCCTCTAAAACATCCACAACTTTATAGATAAATGACTTGCTAACTCGGAAAATACAGCTGCAAATAATATTCAACCTTCTCCTGAAATGAAGCTCTGCTGTTAGGACTTCTCCTGATACTTGCTAATTGCTAAATCTAGGGTTTGCAGAGAGGTTGCAAAAGATCAAAGGAGCTCATTGTACAAAGGTATCCGTCAGGAGAAGCCTACAAAAACGATTAATTTTAAGACAAACAAATTAAATTTTGGAGACAAACCTTTGGGAAGGGAGGGAAAATATTGCCGAGTCAAAAATTGGAGATGGAGCATTCTTCTAGCCATCTATTTGTTTCTATTAACAAAGAATAAATACTAGAGTTACATTAAATAGAGCAAACAGATTTGTTTGTTCTTCAGTTCAGTTGCACAGGGTATTGAATGATTTTCTGTGGTCTAATTTTCCACATTTATATTTTTATCCCTTTTTTATCCCTGTAGGTGATGGCTCAGCATAAATGCAATCTTTAACGTAAATACCTCAAAGAAGTCTCCAAATCCTAATTAACAGCTGTGAATGAACCAGACCAACAGCCAACCAACATTTTTGCATCCCTCTCTTTGTCTTCTTTCTATCCATTCTCCTCACTTTGCATCCTTCAGTTCAATAACCCCTCCTCCTGTTGAGCCCTTTCACACTTTTCTTTTTCTCACCTTTCCACATGGAAGAACAATTGCTCAGTCCTCCACCTCCCTCTCTGCCCTCCTCTCCCACACTTCCCTCTCCTCTCCACCACTCACTGATCCAGAGGGAATCACACTGTCTGAACCAAATGTGCCACAAACTTGTCAGATGATGTTTGTTTTCTTCTCCTCCTCCCATACCTCACTTTGAGCATGGCTGTGTGTTTTAATGCTGTCTACATATTTGACAAAGTGCTGTGAAATGCGGCGTGCCGCACTTGCGCGTCAATAGACCGAAAATTTGCACTGTCATTAATGAAATGGGACTCTGCAGAGATGGGGTGGGTTGGGGGGGGCTAGCAGCAGCCAGGCTGAGTCGCAAGGTTTGTGTGATTATAATGTTTGCACGGTCAGACAGCTTGTTAGAGCGAATGTTGAAACTAAAAGTAAACAGTCTTTCCACCAAAGCTCCCTGGAAACTTTGAATAAAGGATATTTTGCTGAACACCAAAGGTGTTTTCAGGGACTGAACATCTGCGTTCTTGTCAACAATAAAGGACTCTTCTACCCAAAGAAATCTAGCACAAACTCCTGTTTATTTTCCCAAAGGATGTTATTTGCCATTTACAGAAACACTGCTTATTAGAAAAATGCCACAAGAAGCGAGACGTGAGGATAAGTTGCAGGCTCTGTCCTAATTCCTGTGCACTTGAACCAGTAACAGAATGCTGAATTCATTATAACCGAGAGCCGACAGGCTCTGCATTAACCAGCCACTTTAGTAGGTATATCTGTAAATTTTTTGTTGACACAAAATAGCAGTTTAGAGCAAATCAGCCAATCACATGGCAGCAACACAACGCATTTAGGCATCTAGACGTGGTGAGGATCACAGGCTGGCCATCAGAATGGGCGGAGAAAGGGGATTTAAACCAATCCTGACGTGAGTATTGGTGGCTGACATGATGCATCGCAATATTTCAGAAGCAGCTGGTATACTGTGATATCCATCCACAGCCATCTCTCAGTTTTTAAAGAGAACGGTCAGAAAAACTAAAAGGATACAGTGAGAGGCCGTTGTGTATGGATGGAAATGCCATGTTGGTGTTAGAGGTCACATGTGAATGAGTAGACGGGCCTGAAGACACACACATAACCACTCATTACAACTAAGGTATACAGAAAACCACCACAACACATCTAATCCTAAACCAGATTGGCTGGAACAGCAGAAGACCACAAAGAACAGGAAGCTGAGGCTTGACTTCACAGGCTCACCAAAATTAGAGGGTAAAATATTGGGAAATGTGTCTGATCTGATGTGTTAAATTCAGCTGCAACATTCAGAAGCAAGGATCCATCTGGTCTTGTATTAAGGCTGTTAGTGGTGGTGTAATGGTGCGTGTGTGTGTGGGGGGGGGGGGGGGCACACTTTGTGCCTCTTATTACAAATTGGGTGTCATTTAAACTCCACAGCCTACATGAGTATCGTTGCTGACCATATCCGTTCATTCATGACGCCAGTGTCTCCATCTTTTGACAGCTACTTCCAGCAGGACGATGGACCATGTCACAAAGCCCAAATTAGCTCAAACACTTGTTTGAGATGATTTCACTTTACTCCAGCAGCACTTACTGCTATTTTATGGACCAAAATATCTGAGCAATGTTTCTGTCACCTTGTTGAATCCATGCCTGAAAGAGTTAAGGCAGTTCTGTAGGCAAATGGGGCCGAATACATCGGCCAATGAGTTTATTTTGGACCTAATATTCTGGATCAATAAATGGATCAAATCCAGTCAATTTTAGTGCATTAACCTAAATTGCTTGGATTAGTACCTTAAATAACTGCTTTTAAAAAGAAAGAATATGTTGTACAGTGTTAAGACCTAGAGAGTTCAGCCTTGCAAGCAATGCAGGAGTATTTGAAGATGCTCATTAATTTGGTCAAACCAAGAAGATAGAGGAAGAGACAGAGGAACAGGGTAGAGGGGGAGGAGGAGCAAGAAGGACAGTTCAGAGTAAGTCTGCCAAGAAGCATTGTACAGAAACCTACTTTTGGCAATCTCATAGTCTGAGTACACTTCTAAAGCTGATTCCAAACTTTGGCAGGGACCAGTACCTGCATCCTTTATGAATGTCACACCCAGTGAGAGGAAAATGATTACGTTGCAAAGAGGACAGGGGGTAGAACAGGAGGGGCGGAAGAAAAAGAGAGAAGAAAAATCACTTTGATGGATTATGGTCCTCATGGGACAACCTTGTAACATTTTGGACAGGAGTCCAACTCACCCAGATTCTTTGCTATACCAGCAATTATTTTTTTTCTTCTTCTTCCTATCACCACCTTTTGTCATCCCAGATGTGCGCTGGTTGTGACAATAGGACCAGTGGTGATTCTCAGCAATAGCGCTTACAGAGACTAATTATTAGTGCTTTCTACCTCTCATTTGGTCATACCTTTTCCTGATCTAATGATGGAGAAAGATTCATAACCTAGGCTGCACACTGGATTTCTAAGTGCTCGGTGGCAAAGAGCAAATACTTCAGGGTCCTTGGCACTCCTTGCGCACAGATGGTGCCGCCTGCTCACCACCAGTGCCTGTTGTTGATCAGTGTGTTCAGGGCACCTGTGAAATTAAATAGACAAATGAATTTCTCGCTGGCCGCCAAACGAAATAACAACATTGCGTGAAAGACAGCTAAACTGTGGCATGGATTAAGCGCCCGTGATGCCCGAGGTCGGAGCATTTTGATGCTGTTTCCCACAGGCTAGGACCTGGGAGGCTATCAAAGGGAAGACAGGCTGCTGCAGAAGTGTAGTCTCAGCTGGATGTTAAGGATGTGGTGGCTGTGCACATTTGTTATCCCTTAAGCACATCTAGACCTAATTAACAACCATGTTCCACAGCAAGGTTGTCTTTGGCGATAATCCAGCCCCAACCAATAATTCATTTACAGAACAGCAACACATCTTCATGGGTAGTAAAGGCCTTAGAAGTGTGACATGGCTCTTACAGGAGCACTTAGTGGTAAGCTACTTAGTGTATTTTTCTCCTTTAATGGCTTCTGAGAGTAGATTTCTCTGCACGCTAATAACTAAACTCTAGGACTGCTTGCCCTGGATGTTTTTAAATTCTAATCACAAAGATTATTTTTATCTTCTTATTGATTCGTGGGACAACTTTGGCCATGAGAGGACAACAGTTCTGAATTTTGAGTCACTTATTTTTAAGCCGTGTTTCAGTGTTCTGGCTGGACTGAATGCAGCTCCCTTAATCCCAAACAGGCTTGCATGAAATGAACCACTCGCACGAGTAAGGCAATTACAAGGGCAGATTTTATGATGGCACCCGAAAGTCAACAGAGACAATGTGACAACTGTCTTAGGCCTGCACGATGTTACAAAAAACATTGAACGTTAATGTTAAATGTGGCAAAGATGCTATCAGTGGCAATCAAAACCCCAGTTATCCACGACTTCTCTGTTTTTTTCTCCTTCGATACATCCCCGTCTCTCTGTTAGAGCATTGTCATCTTGATCGCTTAATTCTATATCAGAAGTGGGCATCAAGGGGAGTGAGAGCCCATTCAGCTGGCCAGAACTGTTACTGGCACATGGAGCATGAATGTAGTGCACTCCAGGTATAAAGCCCTGCGGCGTTTTGCATCCATGCCTTCCTTGGTGATTACAATATTGACCGTGTCGTGCAAGTTCACCGTTAAATCATTCATTCATATTCTTTATTTATACAGGTGAGTCCCATTGAGACACAATGTCTCATTTTCAACAGAGAGCTGTTTAAATCATTGGGCAAAGACATTAAGAAGAACTAGATTTAATGTCCATTCACAATGGTAAAAACTGAGCTATTACATCTTCGTAATTTACAAACTAACTTTATGTCCCAAAATCCACCAGTTCTCATTCATTCATCAAATGCTTTAGAAAGGAGAAATATATAGGTCATGATTTTATACCCCAGTTAGCACACAAACATTGTCACCTCCCATTTGCAACCTGACCTTTGCCACATTATTAACATATGTTTATTTATTTTCTCCTCTTTGTTCGCTGTGACAACATTGCACTTTTTCCGCTCCTGTAATTCACAGATTTTACTACTTTTACCGTCACAAGGCATATGAGTAAAAAAAAAAAAAAAAAAAAAATACCAAAATCTGTCCTGCTAAAACTGAATATGAATTGGATATGTGTAAACTTCCATTACCCTTTTTTTGGGGGGTGGGGGGGGGGGGGATTATGAGAATAAAGTTGTTGTATTACGAGAATAAAGTCGTGTTTTTATAAGAACTCAGAACCCAGCCTGTCCTGACTTAAATCTGCCAGAGAATCCATAGTGGGTGCTAAAAATCCATGGTATCAAGCAGCCTCCCAATCTATAGACCTTAAGTCTATTTTTTACATTATTTTATCATCTTTTAAGATATGCCTGTCTAATTTCTTATTTAAAAACACATTGGTTGAATTAAAATCATTTTTAATCTAAATTTCAATAATCTTAGCCTTTAGTGTAAGTGTTACCAAGGCAATTTCAGTTCACCCAGCTATGCTCACATACTCAGTGTTATCATCTGGATAGCACCAGCTAATGCACTGAATTTAGTAGTCAAGTGTAAATTCGAAAACAGCCCTTTTTCAAAATCAAATAGTTTTTCGGAGGCATGAAATCTATTTCAATTATTTCAGGTGTTTCATATTTGGTTCGTCAGATACCACCTGAGGTCACACAGAGTCCACCGAGTCTGAATATATTAAGATTGATCACTAGGAAAGTGTTAAAAGATTGATACACAGTTATTATTATTATTCTGTTACTATTTTACTGCAAGGTCCATGATATCTCCAGTGATTGTCGATAACAGCTCTGATGCTGCTGAATGTATGATAAAATAAGCTGTGTTGTCAAAACTGTGAATTCTTACACTCCCACTTTTTCCTTTCAATTTCTGGCGGCTTAGTTTCTATTTCATGGAGACCTTCCCTTTGCTCCTTTGCCCACCTCAACTGCGCTGAGTCTGTTAGGGGGGAAAAATATTTGCAACTTTTAAATAAAGTATACATCTAACTACATCTATCTAATGGGGGTGATGGGGGCCTCAGCGAACCTTCAACATTTCCATGATGTTAAATTTACTCTCTCAACCAGTTCGTCTATCCGGGGTGGAAATTATTAGGTCAATTAAATAGAAACTTAAGATTTGCTACACAAAAATCTCTTCCTTTATCCTATCCTTTTATCTAAACAGTACCACCTGAGCTTGACTGCAGCAACAACAAAATCGGGGCACCAAAAAAAAAAAAAGATTGTATTATCTACAAGTTTTGATGATTAAGCAAGAGCCTTCAGTTTATATTGTTAATTTTAAAAGAGCGACAGAGGCATACATTAACAATGATGGGTCCCCACACAGAGAAATATGCCACCATGACAAGCCTGAACCACAGCCACATTTGGAGATGTATACCCACACACTCTCCCAGCTCCAGCCTTCTAGGGTAAACCTTGAAGCTCTTTTCTGCATAAAGTAGCTAAAGTGTAACCCCGTTGTTAGAAAGCAGTCCATTTATTTGGTTTACTCCTGGACAAAATGCTGATTAATGATGCCAGGAAGAGCTGTGCTCAGTTCAGCTGCAACATTGCTAAAAGTCAAAGTTCCCCAAAAAAATGTTAACCTACCTACCTATGAACACACTCATTCCAATAGGTTATTTTAAATATCCAACTCTGTATATTCAGGCCTATTGATTTTTGAATAACTATAGCTACTCTTGTGTGTTCTGCATGTGTGATCTGCACTGTGCTATCATGTTGCATGTTTTATTTGGAACTAGGTATAACATCCTGGATGCCAGTTTTCTCTCTTTTAAACAAACAGTAAAACGACATTAACTAAAGGCTTCTGTTACTCAATAAGAGCTGATAGTGGAGCTGTACATTAGCGCTTGGCATTACCTCCACATAACTGCATCTCACTCTGGGCACGCATCCAGAAAAATATCATAAGTCATCTTAAGACCGCAGCTAATAGATGGCTGCCAGTCCAACAAGGAAGGATCTGCATCCCTCACTCGCCGTCACCTGCTTTCTCCCCCTATTTGTCATCTTGGAGAGAAGCGCTGTACTTATATGGTACTACCTAAAACTCAAAGCTTTCCTACTAACCCCAGTGAGCAAATTATTGTCAGTAAGAGTCTCTGCAGATACCACTGCTTCTGTTCATGCTCACTGTACAGATCTGAGCCTCGTGTTTGTGGCTCGACCTAATATACGCCTCTTTACCAGGAAGCAGCTCTCCCAGGATTGGCCAGTGTACAGTTCTGCCTCTGCAAACTCACAATTAGGTGTTATTTAAAGCCCTGGGCATTTCAGCATCTCGCCACAATAAGAGCGCATAAACTCTCCCTTTTTGAGCTGCAGCCTGTGGAGACAGATAACATAGATCACTCGCAGATGTGTTTTCTTCATGGCTGTCTGCCATGGGAAAACAGAGCTGAAGATTGGAAGGGGGGAAATTTTTTTTTTTTAATTGAATATCCTCATCTTATTCCCAATAATCACTCACGTCTGCCAGATGGATGTATGAGTATTCTCGCGCGCTGTTTTTTTTTTTTCACACTTTATTCGCTCAAAATGGTCCGTAGTTTACTGGCAGAACTTTGATGTACAATTCCTTTTGTTGCAAGCTGTGCACAGAACCTAGCAGTGGTGAATCAATAGTAATTTAGCAGTGAGTTATAGCTGGATTTGTGCATATACTGGACAGAGCGGGCACAGTATAATTGTGGTGTGTTTACCTTGTGATTGCTGAGTCAACAATAATGACAGGGAATTTATTTTTCCTTCTCACCCTCTCCCCCTTTTGCTTTGTCCCTCTTTGGGATTGGTGTGTTATTTTACTCCTCTTGATCTCATTACATCATGTCTTAAGGGTTGTATTCATTAAAGTTTAAAAGTACACTGCACTCCAAAGTGACTCGCCGTGAATAGCGTCGGTACGTCTCTCTCCATCGCTACTGTCTTCACTCCTTCACGCCCTTTTGTTTCTCAACACCACGCAGCAGAAGTGCGAGCTCCTTTCATTTTTTTTTTCCCTGCCTCTGCTTCACCATTGAGGCGAGCTGCCGAGAAAAAAAAAAATCTGCCGGCACTCGAAAGGGGGCCCAGATGTTGAGACTGACAGGCGGTGCTCCTGTGCTTTAATTAAACTTCTGAGGAGGTTGTTCTCGATTTCCCTCTGCGTGAGCTGCACTGGCATTATATTTATTATGGGGAGATAAATGTTTTGGCTCTTTTCTGCTTTTGCATTTTCTACTCTGGGTCTTTAGAGAGGGGGGAAAAAAACCTCTTTCTGCCTCCTTTAGCCTGTCTGATGAGCGGTGATGGGTTTTATCATGCAAACTGGAATAACAGGGCTCTGGGAGGAAAATGATTAGTAATTGTGAAGTCAGAACTAGGTATGTAGGACGGTTTATGTATTTCCTCATGTGCTCCCTGCTCTTCTTTCAAATTAAGATTATAGCCCGATTTTCACATTGTTTGACTTTGTTGACAATTTTAGCTGCAAAACTCCAGTTTTTCTCCTCTAATTCTTGTCAAACCGTTCTTTGGCTCACGTGCCTGTGTTTGAAGAATTGATAGACACGTAATTCTAGTTATTAATCATTGATGTCATCTCCATGCAATGCACAAAATGCGTGTGTTGATAAATTATTGATGCGATCCTCGAGGTAACAGTTGCTCTCTAATTGCATGTCACCATCATCAGGGTTAAACAAGTCTCCGTGTCCCGTTAATGTGATTACGCATTCATAATTGTCCTGTTATTAGCCTGGATTATTATTCATAACAATGAAGCCCACTAATTTGCATGAATCCACTGGATGTTATCATTCACTTTATGTTCGAAGAATTTGTGCCAGATCCCAAAATGATCACATTCTGTTTTGCTTTTTTTTAATTTTTCAGACATGACTTTGGGTCTTACTGTCTTACTGTTGCTCTGTAAACTATTAACATACCAAATATGTTAATATTTTAGAAGAATAACAGTTTGAACCATGACAATATTTAATCATTTGTGTTGTTATTTTGTTCAAATGTTTAAACATTGCTTCTCCTGATTATCTTGCCCTTTAAATCTATTTGATGCATGAAATTAACTGACAAATTTAGCATGAAAAATATGACAAACCGTTTTCTTATACATGTTTGTGTTTGGATTTGATTTGGTACATTTAAATTATACCAGGTTTCCAGGTAATTAGCAGTGATTCCAATAATTGCTGCACAGAAAGTTTCCAAATTTTTTTTGCTTAGCTCCACCTGAAAATTAACTGGATATTTTTTTTGCTTCTTTGCAACCCTAGCCCTGCAAGTTTTTTTATGTGTTTGCATAGTTTTCTTAATTCTAAGTAGTTTATCTGTTTTTTTACCTGTTCTTCATCTTTTTCCTCATCTGCATTAACTCCTGCTGTGTTAAGATTTCTCTTCGTCATCAAAACGATAAACCAAAGCAGCTCTGCTGATGCTGCAAGAGGAGAAAACTTCTTCACCTCCACCATACTCAGATGTAGTTGTTAGAACTGTAGCAAGAAATCCTGGGTTTGAATCCCTGTGTGGAGTTTGCATCTTCTCCCTGTGCATGTATGGGTTCTCTATTGGTACTCTGACTGTTTTCCACAGTGCAAAAACATGTTAGTTCAATTGGTCGACTTTCTCCAAATTGCCCTTAGGTGTGATTATGATTATTCATTTGTGTTTCTGTGTTGTTCTGATTCTTTATTGGACCGCTGAGCAGCCCAGGGTGTACCCACCCTTGACCATCAGCTGCTGGAGATATTTATCAAAATGGATGGATGCTTTCATCATTCCCATCAAATGCTACCATAAAACATGTTCATGATATGAGGCAGAGGGCAGTTTGTTTCCCCCACCTCGTCACTTTTTGATACAATGCACTTACAGCTCCGATGGAAATGCTCCATGAAGGGAGGAGGCCTCATCACAATTAAAGTAAAATGAATTAAGTCAAAAAAGTTTCATCCTTAAATCCATTTTCCCACTTTTATTTCCCAACCATAGCCTTCAAATAGCTGCCTGACTGTGCTCCTGATACTCCGGACCAAACCAATCCAATCACCTAACCAAACATTAATTTGTTGCTACAATCTAAAACACATTCCTTAATTATTTGCAGTGATTTGGGATTCTAAAACCAATCATGCAAATCTGTTAACAGAAACATTAGACTAGTTTCTCATGGTGCTGTGTGATTTTTGCCAGTGTTCTCACTGCCTCCACTTTGAGGAGGGCTGGTACTCCGCAGGGATATATTTTCATATATTATAGTAATCCCTTTCCCTTCTCCTTTTACCAGTCTTTAAATCCTTTTTGTCTCCGTCAGCCCTCACTTGTTCTTTTTATTTTCACCGAAGATGTCCTCATCTCCTCCTCAGCTCGCTTACCTCAGCTCCACCCTCCATCAACATCACTCGCTCTTTCTCTGGCTCACTACCCACCCACCCTTCCACCCTCCCTATCCATATCTCCCCACCTTTCCCCCTCGCTGTCCCCACCTCCCACACTCCATCACCAGCTTATCTGCTCCTCTCTCTCTCTTTCTCTATCTCTCTCTCTCTCTCGCTGTATTTGCATCACCCTGACTTTTTCCCCCCTCTCTCCTCCAACTCTTTGCCAACATGAACTCACTTTCTCTCTGTTTCCCTCTCTGCATCCCTCTGAGGCATGTTTAATTAAGCGTAGGGCTATGTGTCAGAGAGAGAAGGAGAGGACTAATGCTGTCTGGAGAACCTGCCTAAACCATGCAGGGTCTCCTCCTCTACTCCTCCTGTTTTGTCTCCTCCCTCTTCCTCTTCCTCTCCTTTCGGCCTGGGCTATACATAATTACCCCGCTCATTAGCACAGGGGACGGGGTACGGCAAGAGAGGAGGAATCAGCGAGGGAGTGACAGAGGACAAGAGCGGGAGTAACAAAAGGAGTAGGAGAGGCGGTGGCAGGTGTAACTTCCCTTATGGACAAAGTCCAAGAAGAAACGAACCACCGGGGTGTCGTCAGTGAGATTAGAGCGGGCAAAATTTTGAGATATTCTAAACTTTATTAGACCTTTAACAAGCATCTCTCCTACTAAAGAGGAAAATTATATATTCAAATGGGGCGCAGTAAACTGCTTTTATACCACAACGATATACTTTTATGCATTGCTGTGTTTAGCCAGCCCCCGGCGTGTCGCAGCATGGAGCTGTGTGTGTATTGCCGAAAGTAAATGTTGCACAATACAACTAGTGGGGTCAGTGCACACCTCTGTTGCAGCCACGCTGGCCTTTTAGACCAGTCTTACAAGCACACAGTGCCTTGCAAAATTATATATACTCCATGAACTTTTCCAGGTGGCATGCTATGTATTCAGCTCTCTCCAGTCAATACTTTGTCAAAAGGGCTTTCATTGCAATTACAGTGACCTCTTTTGGAATATGGATGTAAAAGTTTTATCCATCGTTCTTTCACTAAACTGCTCAACCAACATCAGTAAAATTGACTGGAGGTCATCTGTTGCGATGCTCGGGTCTTCCCATAAGTTCACAAGTATATGCAGGTGTGGACTTTGATGATGCCATTCTGACCTATGTTAAATGCTTTGATCTACATAAACCTTTTTCCCAGCATGCCTTTGAAGTAGCTATGGTGGTACTTAGAAGATGTTTTGAAAGAAATTATTGGCAAGATTAAAACCAATTAAATAACCATTGTGGAGCTAATGGACCAACAGGCAAAATCTGAGTTGTTGTGTCAGAAACTTCTCAAAAGAGAAAAGCAGTTGAAAGAAATCGAGAACAGCGGGAACTAATGTCGAAATCAGTCCTGGTTTGCTATGTGCAGCGCTGCAGTGTTACAGAGACACATTGCTGTGCGTCCTTTACCTCTTAAATTATAACCTGGATCTGGAAATGTTGCCAAACCCAATTTACCCACGTTTGAATTCAAAGTTGGAAAACCAGGGGCCTTTGCAGTTTGATGAGTCTCAGTAACTAGGCTAACTTCATTAGCAATGCAGGCTAGCATATTACCGCAATGGGTTTTTTTTCTGTCTTCAGACAATTTAGCAACATATTTATGAAAGGTGGTTGGGTAGCAGCGTCTGAAAGATTCAATGAGGTGAAAAATAAGTTTTAAAAAGTGCAAATAATCACTTTTCTTTACTGCAATGATCACCAAGTTTTTGGTCCACATTTGTATCTTATCCACGTGCGGTGAAGGTGGATATAAAAAATTATTTTATTTGGATTTATGACATAACTCAACAAACATCCAAGCCTTTTGTACTAACATCTTAAAATATATTTCATTGTGGTGGTATGAAGAAAGATCTTGCAGCAGTAATTTGTTATAAAAAGTTGGAGAACAATCGATCAAATCTGTTCCATTGTAGCTTTGAGTTTATCTTTACAGTTTGTCCTGCTGGAAGGTCGACAACCGCACCAGTCTCTAGTCTGGCTGCCTCAAACAGGTTTTCTGGCCTATGTATGGCTCCATCCACTTTTCCAATTAACTGTGAAGAGATTACCTGTTCCTGCAAGAGTATAACAAGCAGGGCATGATGGTGCCACTACCATGCCACAATACAGTGAAGATGGTATGTTTAGGGTAATACGTAGTGCTAGTTTTCCTCCATACATGATGCTTTCCATGTTGGATGAAAGCTTGATGCTTTCTGGGTTCCGTTCATGGCTTGTGGAAAACTGTAAGCAAGATAACGGCTGTATTCCTGCCACTCACACGAAAAGTCAGATCTGAAGAGAATTTAACATCAGATGTTGACTCTTTGTGTTATTCTAGACTGATTATTCTGTTTGGAAGTAATAAGAAAAGTTATAAATAAACGGTTGGACCTTATTTCAACTCTCAACTCATAAACTGCTCTGGAGCCTGTTACACGTTCAGTTCATGCTTTCATATTGATCTGGCCCTTCTCACAAATCCCACCATGCTAATGTTCTTTCTTTTTAGTACAGTACTAGTCGCAGGCCTGTTTAGATCATTAAACATTTTTTTAAAAATTATTACAAATACATTTTTTTTTTTTCAAACAAGAACTACAGAGAAGTAGGAAAACTTCCAAATTACAGAATGTTAAGTTAACTTACCTGGAAAACCCCTGCGTGTTTTACAGAGCTTGTCTGGTTGGTGTCAGGTGTGTTGATGTACAGACCTTACACGCTCCCTGTTCCATTTGTTGTCCAGGCAAGTTTCCAAGAGAGCAGGTTTGTTTGGCCCACATGTTAGAAGCTCCTTGGCAGCTTGGCCTCCTGTATACATATTGGCACAGATCACAACATCCCTTTTTTTTCTTTCACATTTGGTAAAAGTGGCATGGCCTGAAAATGTTCATTCTTGAATTGGGTTTTATTTTTCTTATGCGCACTTTTTTTTAATCTTACCTGTCAAGAAAGGATCACATTTAAAAAAAAACGCAACAACACATGTTTAAAATACGCTGATAATAAGTTAAGGCTAGGAATAAACTGACAGCTTTTAAACAGGGAGGAACTTGACTCCTCCTCATCTCTTCTTTCTTCCTGATCTTTCTCATTTATTATCAAGCATGGATCATTTCATGTCAGCCTCACCTTCCTCTCAGCATTCTGCTTTCCTCTCTCCTCTTTCCCTGTTGCAGTCTCATAATGATGCCACATAGAATCCCACTCAGCTTTTGTTATCTCTGAATTGTCTGCAGAGGCAAGGAGGAATTTATTTTGTCCCTCAACCAATGCATGATAGATTATACCTAAGGTCAGCGAAAGTCATTCTTGACTTGACCTGTTTGTTGGGAAGGATTTTCTTTCTCGAACAGCAACTACAAAAAATGTTTCAAAGAAATTTTGTAAGTTTGTTTTGTTCTTATTCTCTCATTCACAGTAAAGTATGGCTCTGTAATAATCTGTTATTTAAAGGAACAAAACAGTAACCATTGATGTTTTGTTTGATTTTTTTTTTTACTTTTAAAAGCAATATATTCCAAATTTCCTAATTTAACCATCTGTCTGTAAACAAGTGTCAAGTTTAGTTTACTTAACATTATGTCAAATATGACTTTTTGCCTTTTTCCGTGAGTTTAAGGGAGTTTAATGAGATCCAACTTAATTTCTTTGAATGAACAATTGCTAAAACCCTCTTACAAAGCCTGCCTTTTAAGCCATTTTCTTCAGAGGAGATTTTAAAGAGTGTAGCAAGACACCCGGTGCCATTAACTCCCTTTTCTTAGGGGTATTTTTCAAGATAGTTTTATGCAAACAAATGACCTTAACTCTTAAAGAGCCTATAACATTAAGCTGGTGTTTAATTTCTCCCATCATCCATTTTCTGAAGGATTTGTATTAACCACCCATCTTTTAGGCTGCTGCAACACTGTGTCTTACCGTTTCATTTATGCTGACCTATAAAACAACTATACAAAAACAAAGTGGGTCTGAACTTTAGGAAACGAGATGTATTCTGTGATACAAGTCCTGTCACGTATTGATTGTGTGCTCCTTTGTTTTGCATGGTGCTTTTTTTTTTTTAGATGAAGAGTACAAAATGTTCACCCCCCCTTGACTAATTCTTTTTCAAACCAGTTACCAGAATATCTAATCAGATTTAGAAAATATTTTTTTTAAGATCCCTTAAAGATCCTTTAAATTGTTATTATTATTAAATTATTAAAAATATTATTAAAGTACAGTGTTATGGCTATCCTCTTTTTTATTAGTTTCCAAAAGAGGACCCATTTACCTGCACATCTTAAGTCACCAAAACAAGTCTCAAAGTGAAACCATTCGAGCAACTGGCGCTATATTCTGAAAGACATCTGAAAGGTAGTTCATTCAAAATGTTGTTTTTTTCAGAATTTCTTACGTTTTTAAAGAAGCTTGCAGGATAAGCTTTTGTTTTAGGGGCTGCTGATCTGTTTAATACTGTATTTGATAAGTCCATAAGTCTGTGGACCCCCCAGAAATTTAGCCGCTGCAGAGTACAGGATAGGATAGAAAGTATTAATGACCAGGAAGGTGACAGAGGCCTGAAAAATAAGTTTCTAAAATATTATAGCTAGGAATATATTTGTAACTAGAAACCAGTACCTATATTTATGCCCTTTGTTTGCATTTATCAGTGAACAGTCAGTCCTAAACTGATTTCTGAGTGAAGAGCATGCTTCTAATGCAAGCTGCCTTCGTTAAAGTTTTGCCATCTACACCAGGAAGAAATATTTGCTTCACATCAATGCTGAGAAAATGCGTGGGCTAACACAGCAACAGTAATGTGTCGAAATGGCTTGTGAGTGTGAGCCGTTCGTTCTGGTCCCTTGTGAACTTCAGTGGATCAATACAATCATTATTTCCTCTTTGTTTTGTGGGTTTCACATTTGCATTCCAGAAATGTTCTTATTTGCAATCATTTAAACGCATTTTAAGATCAATGCTCGACCCAAAACATGACTTTGATTAAAACATATCCAATTGTTGCCATATGGTTTAATCTTTGTTCCTTGTAATTTAGGTATCTGAATTGCCATGATCAATAAACAAAAGACACAGTGTGCAATTGTTATAAAGGGTTTGTTCTTGTACGTGTCAGAAACACCTACTGTAACACAACACGATGGTGTCGGTGTGAATTTCCATCAACAGAAAACAGAAGAACTGGTGCAGGATATCCGGGATGCTTACACACTCTGTGACAACACTAAAATGGGTTTTCAGGTCAACAAACTCAACAAATTGTGGATTTTAGTCTGTGAGGGTACATTAAAATTAGCTTAACCCTAGATACAAAAATAAATTAAAACAACAGCTGTTATGACACACATGTTGCCTTAATGATTACCAGACCATCTTGGGATGAAGGTTTTAAAACTCCATACACACTCACTCTACTAGCGCCCCCAATGGTTCAATCAAATATTTGCTGAATTTCTCAGAGAATAAAGGCAGGTTCCTTTTAGCAATACTAATCTATACAGACAGAGCATCTGCATAGATTAGTATGAGATTAAGCAACAATCTTATGGAGCCATTACTGTGACATTGTCGAAACAAATCTTTTTGGCAATAACTCTCAAATTGTTGGAAAGCCTATTTATTTATTTTTCAATGGCGCCACATTTCTAACTAAAATGCATTTGTGGGTTGAGTATGGTGGGTAGCTCCCGTGGAAAACTTGCCAAATCTTCACTGTGTGTGCCAAACATCTTATTCTGCTGTTCCTTGGTTCCATTTATCAGACTGGATGATTGAAATGTGAAGAAACAAGATGTATCAGCAATTTAACAATTTATTCATTTAACAAATAGTGGCCTAAGAAGTGCATGTGAGTACCACAGCCTTGCACCTCCTCCTCATGCTGGTCATCCACTTGATCACATACTACATAGCATTTGTTGCAAGTCAGTCAAAGTGGTTATATTGGTCACTCTTGTATGCACTGTTTGCCTAAGCTGACGCCACAAGGGTTCAGTGGGGTTGGGGTCAGGCAGGTCATTTCATCCTCTTCCCTAATAATTTCTGGAGGTAGCTTCTGACAAACCCCCGCTCCGTTGGGGCAAGCATTAACACTTCGGAGGATAGAGTTCTGTCTCTCAGAGGGAGATATTAGATTGCCACGTGTTAGTGTCCCACGTTAATATCTCTCTGCACTGAGATTGACTCAAATGTTGACAAGCTTAGTTTTTCCCATGAGGAAGATGACAACCCACACCATCACCCTGCCTCCACTAAAAGGTGTTTGGCTCAAGCAAAGACGATTTGGTATGTTTTTTAGGGGTACAACAGGCAAACTCAACTCTTTTGCCACAAAAGCTGCCTTTTCCTTACAAAATGTGGTAACTTTTAAAGAGGAAACAAGGTGGTGAGGTGTTCAAACTGTTTAAAATGTATTAATAAGATGCATTTTTAAAACTAAGGGGGAAAAAAATCAAACACAAGTTTCCAAAAAAATATTCTTTGCCACATTTACTTGGCTGGATAGATGGACTCTAATGGCCCATGTTGCCCATAGTAGATATACAATAATGTTTGATGACAGAGAAGTTTAAACTCACATAGAGTGTGTGTGTGGTGGGGGTTACGAACATTGCGTCTTGTGTTTTTATTCTACCAATTACCAGCTTCACTTATGGTGCGTAGAATCAAGAACACAGTGTGAGAGTTTAGGATTACCAAGTAGTGCAGCATTTAATCATGATAAAAATGGCTTGTACTCATATAGCGCTTTAACTAGTCCAACAAACTCAAAGCGCTTTACAGTCAGTCATTCACACCCTGACGGTGGTGAGCTACACTGTAGCCACAGCTGCCCTGGGGCAGACTGACAGAAGCAAGGCTGCCATATATCGGTGCCACCGGGCCCTCTGACCACCTCCAGCAGGCAATTCAGAGACAACGACCGAGACAGTCGGAGCAGGCGATCGAACCAGCAGGCGATCGAACCAGCAACCTGCCAATTGCAGGACAAACTCCCTAACTCCTGCGCCACTGCTGGCCCAGTCATAGCTCCAAAGGAATGAACAGAGCCAGACTCTGAGAGAGGTTTGGTGACAGTTGTTGAAAAAGATGCTAATATTAAAAAGCTCTGATGGACAAAGTTCAGTCTGCATCAAAACTCTAGAAAGGCTAATTTGCAATGTTGTTTTTAGCTCTTCAGCAGAACCGCAGTACTAAATTGGGTGATTATCAAAATAAAACTGCTTTATTCTAAAAAGTCAAACCTACCGAAATAGAAATTCCGAAATTAACAATCCAAACCAGATGTTTGATATTCCAACAGAGAAAACAGCAACGTTGTGTAATGAGTGTGCTTGTTTGAACTGTCTTTGCACTGTCAAAACATAGTGGAGGAGTTGAAGCTGGGAGTTGCCAGCTAGGTCTACAGAACTAATTGTAAATATCCAACATGTATCTTTATAAGATCCATTGTTGTAGAGTGCAGAAATCCCACTGTCTGAATGTATAAAAGCTTCCCTCACAGCCGCAGTTCTTATAATTACACAAGCGCTTGTATTGCACAGGTCTTTGCTATTAACCTTTCCACTCCAGGTTTCCTCTCATAGGGCAAAAGCGGGTGACCCTCCACCAAGACAATGCAGTGTAGCAATGTTTCCAGCCACTGGGATTTTAATTAGAGGAGTACGGCCACCGACGCCACCATTAAATCCTCTCATTTGTAATCCGAGCGGGTTTGGCCGGGGTTGATGAGCTGATGTCCAACAAGAGTCGATCGGACTCTCCAGGCCCGTCTGAGGAGACAAATCCGTTCGGCTCATCATCTCCGGCAAACACTAGCCTGCAGGAAGCATGTCGGAAAGAGCAGGAAGCAAAGGAGGATTTGATTCAGACAAAACATAACGATAATGAATCTAGAAGGAATTTTATTTTGGCAAAAAAGTGAGACTTAGACTTAGACAACTTTATTTGTCATTTTGTATGCACAGAGTGCGTACAGAACAAAATTTTGTTTGCATACAGCTTGAAACTTTCAGTGAATTGCAGTAGATTTCAGAATAAAGTAAATTACAGGATAAAATTACAGGATAAAGTGCCACAGTGATCAATCTACTTTCGCAATATGCCAATTCAGAAGTAAATACACATTTGTGTATCTCTAAATCAACAGACGGCAGACAAAATAATAAGTTCAGTGATTTTAAACCAAAGTTAAAACAACTTGTTGTCCTCCACAGCAGTGTCTTACATAGTGCCTTTCAGCTCGGCTCATAAGAGGACGTCTGCCAGTGCCGCAGGGGGGCCCATGGCAGACTGTGGTTGGGCGTGCCATCTCAGGCAAAAGGAAGGCTTTCACCACATGGACCATCTTTATTAGATCAGGCCTGCCCCCCTCAGGTTTCTAATCACATTTGCCTGATGTTGTGTATTTAAGAATAGAATGGCCTTCCCTTCTCTCTGGGAGAATAGACCAGCGCCGGCCCCTTATGTGACAACATGACGGGGAACAGATAGACCTGCTTTCCCTACGTGTGACATTGCACTTTTTTCCCTCCTGCACTTTTACACGGTTTAATTGTTGTGCATTCATTGTAGTCGTCTTTGATTTTGCGTGTGTGTGTGTGTGTGTTAAGGACCAAAAATAGCTGTTGAACAGGGTCTCCCAGGGAGGGGGAAAGAGAGGGCTGTTGAATCAGGACTCATATTTCATCTTTTCCATAATTCATCGGGTGCTTTAGGAAAGGGCTTTACACCAGGATGGGGTAGGATCCATGTCTCCAGCGTCCCCCATGAGTCATGAGATTATACACGGGGTTACAGTACGGTACAAGTCAGTGGTGACGCATGTTTTCAGCCTCATTGTGCATTTGAACCAGATTTCCTGTTTGAACGTTGGCAGAGCTTTATGAAAGGAAAAAAAATGGCAGCATGTGTGTTTTTTAATGTGATTATCATTCATTCGTAATTAACTGCTGCATATTTGCTCACTTTCAGTCTCAGATGGTTACCCACTTCAGTTTAATGTACTGTGCTGCTGCTTAAAGAAGACAATAGCGGGGAGTGACTTTTATGGTGCCTGTATGACTGCCAGACAGTTTTAGAAGAGAGTGGTTGTTTGGAATAGTACATAATATGGATACAGTACTACCATTGTTCATGTGAAGAGACTTTGTGATGCTCTGTGCCATAAATGTTGCCCATAACTCAATGTCTTGGAAGGCTATAAATAAGTAAAATGAAGGAGAGGTTGTTTATTTTGCAGATAAAATAAGTTGCTCTTGTGGAACTTGTTTGAGAAATCTGTGAGTCTCCCCTACTAGTCTCTCTATTGCTATAATGTAAACAATTACAAGTTCAGTGTTCTGGGTTTCATTTAGGTTTCAAAAGTTATTGTTATGCATTTTACTGCTGCTCCCATGGAGTGTCATATGTCAGACTGAAGCAATATGCTAAAAATCTGTTTTAGATCACTCAGCTCAATGTTAAAAGAAATGATGCAAAAGTAGTCTTTATGCCTTTTCACATTTTTTGTTACAACCATACACCGATAATGTATTTCATTTGAATTTTATGTGACTGGCCATCATGAGGTGGTGCATAATTGTGAGCTGGCAGAAATATCAAGTGTAGTTTTCACAAATAACAACCTGAAAAGTGTGGCATGCCTTTGTATTTTCACTCACTTGAGCCTAAACTTTCTACAATCACCTTTTGCTGGGATCACGGCTGCAAGTCTTTTGTAATTTATTATTTTTGAAAAGTAACCAAAGCTCAGCCAGGCTGGATGAAAGACATGTGTAGATAATTTTCAAGTATTGCCACAGATTCACAATTGAATTTTGGTCCAAAAATTGGCTAATTACAGCAAGTGTTTTCAAATAACTGACCCAAATACTGTTCTTATGTTGCAAGACCAAAAAGATTAAAGTGTTATATTGTTAAACTGGGCGACCATCTTTTAATACGACAAATGACCAAAACTCTTTTTTTTTTACCTTTTGGATCTACAGTGATTTACAGATTAATTAATTTCCTACAGAAAATCTGAATAATGTATTTTAAATTATCAGATTTTTAGAGCAGGTAAAACATTTACATAATTTTTTTGTTTAGAATTTTTTTTTTTTTTATTTTTAGCCCTCGAGTTCCTTTCACTTGACAATTTTGGCCCATGTACCGAAAGGTTTGGACGCCGCTGTTCTAAAGTCTGTCGACTCCACTGAATTTTGTTTGGGTATGTTAAAGTAGAGAGAGATGAGTAAAATTTCAGCAGATATTCCGATTTTTATTTGTAAGACATTTGCAGAACAATGTATTCCCACAATTATGCACTGCGTTGTGTTGGTCTATCACATAAAATCCCAATAAATAACATTAAAGTTTGTGATTGCAACGTAAAAAGTTAAAGCTTTATGAACACGGTTGTCTTAACCAGCTCTCGCAGTTGCATTTAGACCATTGCATGCTGTACTTCCGTGGACCATCAAAGCTTCTCAGTGAAACGAATGCAACAGTAACATTCTTTTGACGTGCCACCGGCCAGCATGGATAGCTTGATAAAGCACAACCTGTCTTGTAATCACAAATTACAGACGGCCTCTCCCTCCCATTCCTGATCCGCCTCTCCTCGTAGGGAAGCCAGGGCCAAGGAGAATACAAGCGACTGCCAAGTCCCCACCTCTCCTCAATGCAAGCTGCTTATAAATCGGCATCTTCACTGATAGGTCAAGGTTTTGATTTGGTCATGACCTTAGTTCATAAATCTGAATGATGTAGGGGCTTTGGTTAAAAGGCTGCTGGATCAACTCTCAGATGGGATACCCCTCCCTTGCTTTCAGCTTTTCTCTCTCTCCTCTTACTTTCCGTCCACCCTCACGTCCCTTTTTCAGTCCCCGCTGCAGTCCCAAGTCCCTGGAGCCTTTATAACAGGCAGAGAGAGAGATGGCAAGGGGGTGAAACAGGCAATCAATAAATCAATATGTTTTGCGCCACTAAGCTAGGGTAAGCTCACTCTCTCAGAGCTGCTTGTCCATGTGCACACACACACATATACACTCACTTCCCATCCTTGCAAGTTTCTCTCAACAGAAACAAACAAATGAAGGTGCAGGACAGAATGTCCCTTGCCAAAAGTCGTTTTGTTGTTTTAGGGACTTGCTATTTTCTCATTCTATTTCCTGTTTTGGATCATTAAGCCATTGATTTTTATTTCAGCGGGTAAGTGGTGGTGGCGACCCCCAGGGAACAGGCTAAAAACCTCAACAGAGTGGCCCCAGCAGGAGTTTCTCTAGTAACTGGCTGCTCCCAAGGGCCAGTGGGCCCTCTTAACTCAGCATGGGGGGAAAAGCTTCACCTGAAATCAGTCATTCTGCCTCCATGTTCTCAGACAAATTGATTTCTTCTTTCTAAATGTCTTTGCAACCTCTGGAAGTGCAAACCTGCGCATTCGGTTATAGATTCGAACCCTGGCATTGATAGAAATTCTTGAAGCCGTACAAACAGTCAGTTTTCCTCTTGGATTTTTTTTTTTTGGGATGTAAAAAGTTGGCTTGAGCATCTGCTTTCATATCACTGTGTCCAATATTTTTAGGTCCGTGGGGGCGTTGAGGGTGGAGAAGAGAGCACGAGAGATACTACGAGAAGCACTAGCAACACTGGCAGACCAAGATACAGTTGGCCAACAGCCAGAGAGATATTACAGTCAGATATATAGTAACACAGATGGATGCACTCAGCCTAAAGAGGCTGACATATTGGCCAGCGCTGTCATAAGAATGACATAATACCAATCTTGACAGGTAATGAAAATAACAGCCGCTCCACCACAGAGTTGCATAAGCACTTTAGCTTTAGCTCGTACAATGTAAACATTATTCCTGACAGGTGGGATATCCATGTCCATAACTATGTTTGTCTCTCTCTCTCTCTCACACACACACACACACACACACACACACACACACACACACACACACACACACACACACAATGAATGAATTAATGTATAACCAACTTGCTTTCTATACTTTAATATATTGAGCTTAGGCAGGTTAATGTCTCTGTATTGAATCTTAATTGAGTCGCAGTCATTATTTTAGAGACATTTATGTTGAGCAAATATGCAGCGCTTTTCTAAACCTGAGACAGGTTTTTTACCTTTTTGTCACACTGCAACAACAAAACTAAAATGTGGTGTAAACACTGCCTCCAGAAATAATCTAATTTACATATACACGTATATGGTATACAACAGTGTACGTTTTGTGAAGACCTCAGATGTTTGATAAGAGAAAATTGGTGAACAAACAGTATCATGAGGACCAAAGAAAACAGTAGACAAGTCAAGGAGAAAGTGACTGAGAAGCGCAGTGCAAGGGTATAATTCAAGGTGTTTCTGAACACAATGCAAGACCAATTTTTCAGATTTTTATTTGTGAAGATTTTACAAAAATGATTTATCACATGGTGACAATAAAGATTCTTGATTCTTAATAAATGTTTTGATTCTCCATTGCAGATTGATTGAAGTAAATCTTTATTCTGGTTACTATAATAAAAAATTAACTTTGTTTGATGGACATATAAGGACATGTATGTCCCTTTATGTGACTAAAGGCTCACAATTTTCCCAAGTTGATAATTAAATCAACAAAAAAATTTTATTTAAGGAAAAACAGATACCAGCCGGCATCTCTGGTTGTTATTATTAGAAAGCTGTTGAGCAATGGGAGATGACAATATTAAGACCACATCATGGCAAGACGGAGTAAGGTAAGAAGAAAGCAGCACAGCTATTAACATCGTTCTATGGAGCACTAACTGCTATTACTGTGTGTGGATGTTTAGTCCAAGAAAGGAGAGGGACATCAGAGACATGACTGTTCAGACTGTGGACGCTTGATCTTGGTATGATGTGGTCTTAATATTGTCGTCTCCCATTGCTCAACGGCTTTCTAATAATAATGACCAGAGATGCCAGCCAGTAACCCCGTTTTTTTTTTTTTTTCCGAGGGTTTTTATTTTTTCACAAAACTTTATTAAACACTTCTAGAAACAATTACATTCACCACTACTTCCAGAAGACAATGCTATATGACACATCCTTATCCACCCATGTGGGTCGCTTTGCAGTCTTGAATCGTTCAGACAGCAGGATAATGGTGGTCGCTTTTAATATATATTAAATATATATTAAATACTATTAAATATACTACTATTAAATATATATATATATTTAATAGTAGTATGAACGGCCAACTAAAAGAAAATAAGATTTCAGCAAAAAAATCAGAATTCAGCATCAAGACCTGCAGTGGGAACATAGCCTTGGAGCTCCTAGTTGGTCTTGCCCAGAAAACCTACAGAGGTAGGACAGGAATGAACATTTATCAATTACACGGCTATACCACATCAGCAGACTCCTTTCTACATGTAAGAGAATGGGCCTTAGGGCAAGCGCCCCCTGGATGATGGCGCTCCTCAATCAGTGTGGTTGAACCAGACACCCAACAAGGGAATCTCATTTTAGCTGCTTGTCCATCAGATCCCATTCTTTGGGTCATAAGCTACATTTCCTGACCAAATCTATGTAGACATGCTGGTAAATGGAGAACTGGCTTTTTGGCTCAGTTCTCTGTTTGCCTGTGGAGATCAGAGTTGCAACATTACCACAGACAAGGCTCCAAACTATCTGTCCATCTCCCACATACCACACCGTAGATAAGTGGTTTTCAGTGCTGGTCCTCGGGTGTTTCCCTGCCTGACCTAAATAAATTGGTGATGAAGAGCAGCCATCAAGAGCTGCAGAGGCCACAGCATTTCAATGGGATTTAAAGGTAAGGTAATCATTTGATTCAGATGTGCTTGAGAAGAGACACATCTGAAGCGTGTAGGACAGTGGGACCTGAGGACCAGGATTGAAAACCCCTGCCATAGAGACTGAGGTTGTTCCCGTCAGGAGGGGTCAGACTAATTTTTTTCCAGTACAGAACTAGGTTTACAGCACCTTGATTGTATTCAAGATGCCAAGAACTGCTCAGTGGGAGCCTGACACTCCCCCCCCCCCTCTCTCTCTCTCTCTTGGTCAAAGATTAGCACAGCAGTCAATGGACAAGATGGGAAATACACTCGATATGGGTTAGTAATCAATCACGTGGCAACTTGGTGACTCACAAGATAAACAAACATGAACTCAAACAGTCACAACTACAGTCAATTTAAAGTGGAAAATTAACCTACTATAGAAGAAGGCTATAGTAACCAGCCCTAATTGCCTCACCTGTTGTTTATGGTAAATTCCCTAGAAAAGTAATAGTTCCACTCTTTTGTCCTTGAGGAAATTCTCCTGGCGGCAAGAAAATAAATCCTGGACTGATATTCAGGTCATGTGTGTTTCTCACTTGTCGCCCCACAGGAACATCTCTGGAAAAGGGCTGAGGGGCTTTGATTGGTACAGAAGAAAAAGACCAAAGACACATTCTCACTACAGAACAAGTGTCACTTCCTGTCACACATATATGTGTTTTTCTCTAAATGACCAATTATCAAAGTTAAACCATATTAGACTTCAATACTACCTTTCAAAATTGCGAGGAAAACAGGATGTAGCTTATTCCTTTACATTACCTTTATGCCATTTTGAACATTGTTTCAATAACTATTACACAATAACTACTCAAAACTAATAAACATATTGATGATTACTGTCAAACAGATCAAGGAAATCACTTCTACATTTTTTGCTCAGCAATGTGCCTTACTTACTTTTATTCAGGTGGTTTACTCACCTCCTGACCTCAGCGCTCTTTATTTGAAAGGAGAAGCGTCCAGCGATACTTTACAGGTTCAATTTAAAGAAACCTTTGCTGCATTAATAATGACATTGTATTCCCCTGTTTTTTCTTCTCCATTCTGTGGAGAGAAGAAGTTGTTGCCCTGCAGCTGCCCCTTAAAATGCAGTCTTATGTTTACAGTAGTTCCTCAATTTTTCTCTTATCTTTAGTTAAAAAACATGTTTTGTGAAGACGATAAATCATTAAATGGTAATGAAAAGATATAAAATAATGGTGAAAAGTTGGACAAAGTATATTTTTTTATTCCTTCTATTTCCCTTCATGCTACTTTTGCTTTCATGGACGCAAGTCGGGCTTTGTCGTTGTCCATCTCCATCTACTTTTTTGTCTGTGCCATCATGGAAGGAATGAACTCTTGACATGGTTACCAGACAATGGAGAGCAGAAAGCATCACTGCATAGTTGAATAAATAAGAGTATATGGAAAAAATACTTGACAGACTGACATCCTAGCTGTTGGACCCATGAAGTTCAAGGAAAAAGACTTTTCCTCTTTGTGTAGACTATACCCTAATTTTGTAGATGAGGTTTTTGCTTCTTTTTTGCACATCTTTTGGTTGATGTCACTTGCTGACAGTGGTACTAGCTTACTGTTCTTCACAGAATTGTTTTTCATTTTCCCCACTGGAGTGTTTTTGAGCATTTTGAGCCTATTTAGGGTGAGACTACAGCATTTAAATGGGATTAAAAGTCTAGACTTTGACTAGGCTAGCCCTATACCTTCATTTTTAGAGGGCCATTCAAAAGGAGACTTGTTGGTATACTTTGGATCATTGTCCTGCTGCATAACTCAAGTGTCCTTGATGTTAAGGTCATAAACTTATGGCTGGAGATTCTCCTTCAGGATCTTCTTGTGGAGAGTACAACCACATTTTTAGCGCTATGACGCACTATTTAAAAAAAAAAAACAGCAGCCGCAGATACAGTTTCTTCAACCAGGATGTCACTTTGATGAACACTTAACATTCAGTGGGCCCAGATCAATACCATGGATATTTGCTCCAATCCAGCCATGTCTTCCTCAAACCAATATGCGTGTATGATTTGATGGAATTGACTTTGGAAAGTCCCTTGATAAGACATATGTTGTAAATTGGTGTTATATAAATAAACTGAATTGAATTTTGTAGCGATGGTGGCCAATCCCACGGCTTCACTGCAAGAAAGTATGTTGCTCTTATGCTGCGTTCAGACCAAACACCTTTTTAGTGTCAAAAAGGCGTCCAACGCCTCAACATGAACACTTGTGTACATAAAAGTCAGACGCACTGTCTAGAGCCTCAGCGCTCTGACGCTGCATCTGGCAAAGTGGAGCCCGGAGGGATGAGCTACCCTGTTCTTTTCCTCTGCCAGACTCTTTGGAAAATTTTGGATGAAATCGATAAAGTGGCTTGGCTTTATTTACTGAATAATTTAATATAACCTGCACCATGTCTGAGTTCACAAATAATTCAGATGCATTTTGAGTTTGGTGAGTTTCACCACCTACTGCAGGAGCTGTAAGTTGACGAGGGTTGCATTCAACGCTATTTATGATTCATTGGTGCCCACATCTCCTGCCAGGACACCAACTACAGGCGCCCCATTTCAGCTGAAGAACATCTGTCCACCTGTCTCAGGTTGGTGGGCATCACTCAGGAGGCTTGATGTTAACATTTATCAGTCATAAGAAGTAAAATATTTTTCCTGTTGGTTAATCCCCCACTAAGCCACATTGCAGGGTCTCTCTGATTGGTTGGTGCCCGCGTCCATATGCAACAGTTCAGATTTTCCAATTTTTGTGCATGTGAATCCAACTGGGCAGCACGAAACGCATGGAAAGCTTCAAAAAGCATGGCACAAGATGTGCGTGACGCACTGCAAGACTTCTTGACGCCCCTTGAGGCCCGTCCACCATAGACTTTGCATGTAAACCCCATGCCCTTGATGCTCAAAAAGCGTTTGGTCTGAACGCAGCATTAGGCACCTTCATTTATTGTTTGTGCATTTACAATGACACACTTTAGATTACAATATAAATTTAGTGATTGGTTTAAACACATTTGTTCTATTTATAAGTGCGCACATTTAGTTCTCTTAAATATTCCTACCAAATCAGTTTTCACCTTTGGTTTACGTTTATGAAAAATTCTTGTTTCAGTTTCCGACCGATGATCTCTGAGAGTTTTGCCAGACAAAAGATGTTGGCTAAAGCTCTTAGGAAATAAATGAAAAACAGGCAGCTCATTATCACTGGCGTCCTCTGGTTACATTGATGTTGTCTAGAGTTAACGTTTCTGGTAAAAGCTTTGATTTTTTTTGCTTGGATTTTGACAAGGGCCCGTAAGTCGGTTCTTTGTCCCCACACAGCTTCTTCAGATGTGAACCATAGTTAGTGTTGTTGTATGTATGTCATGTGCAGGTCTTGGTCTGCACATGAACGTCCTCACAAAGACTGATTTAAGCTTATTCATGTCAGTGGATGAAGCTTCGCAACCTCTCCAATCTGTGCAGTCAAAGCTGGTTTCTACCATCTGTGTTGACTCATCAGTGCACTTCCTAAAAGTCTTAAATACAGGATAAAAGGTTTTTTAATTTTTTCCTGTAGGTTGGGATGAGATAAAACAGACAGTGATCAGAAAGTCCCAAAGCAGCTCTGGTGGCAGCGCAGTATGCTTATTTTAAAGCTCTGTAACAGTGATCCAGTGTTTTATTATCCCTGGTGGGGCATTTAATATGCTATCTGGGTGTGTGTTTTTTTCTCCATGTCTGTTATCAGCCCTGCGAGTTGCTTTGCAGCCTCTGCTGTGCAGACTTGTGGTCAGATATAAACACCGGCCAGAACAAACGAACAGAACTCCCTCTGTGAATAAAAGGCATTACAGTCTTTAAAAAATATCTCCAGGTGAGGACTACATATCTTATGTAGCACTTAGACATCAGCAGAAAAATCTTTGTTTATTTAGAAGCAGAGTCCCGCTCCTCTCTTTTACTCTGAGAGCTCCCCATTGCGGTCCGCTCGAAACAGCTGGAAGCCCCGCGTCAGAAGAGCAGAGTCCGGGGTGTGCTCACCGTGCCAGGTTCAGGTTGATTGAAGGCAAGAGTGTGCAGTCTCTGCTGCTGAATGTCTGCTAGGTAACATCCATAGATTACCTGTGTAACCAAGATCTCAGTGAAGTTGTAGTTGACACACCAATAACACACCAAACATATGAGCTGAGCGTGAAGTACCGAGGCTACCATCTGCAGCTCCATGTTGCTAATCATGAACAATGATCTTAACTTAGAGAGCTGAGGCCAGCAGTGCTTAAATGCTGTTTTAGGTTTTGTGTAACTTCCTGGATGGGTCGATAAAATGCTCTTTTATAGACTAATTTTGTCAGGCGTTTGACTCCTGGGAGGTTTCATCACCGTTCCTTGCTTTCTTCATTTGCATAAAATGGCTCTCGTTTTGATTGACTGGAGTCCCAAATCCTAAGAAATTAATAACCGTAAGACTAATAGACAGCTTTATCAGTTGTTCTTGAGTTTCTTTGGATCGTCATTATGTGCTGCTTTTTTGTCATATTTCCATGTTATAAGACAGGTTGTCCCATGATTTCTTGATTCCACAGGTCAGGCATTAATCAGACCCTTGTGTGTGCCTGGTAAAGCTGACCTAATCTTTCCCAAAAGAAAAAGTGGTTAATCATAGTTACTTCATGACTTAACAAGGGGATCAATTACTTTTTCCACATAAGGTCAGATTGCTTGTGATAAAATTTTTCCTTTCACAGCACTGTACTTAGTGTCTGATCACCTCTCTGAAAGTTGATCAACATAAACCCATATAAGTTTAAAACAGTTTGCTCACCAACATTCGACTGCTGCAGCAGAAAGTCTACAGCTCGCCGGCAGATACAGCGCTTCAAAAACACACAAAAATAACTATCCTGGACCATTATCTAAACTTAGCCCTAACCTTGGCCAGAGGGCAGGAAGTGGAAAAGAGAATTTCCTTTAATGTTGTTGCATCTTCTTGGGAGGCTGGATTGGCCAAAATGGCTTATCAGCGCGCGTCCATGCTGTTCAGAGGCTGGCGGGAAAAACAAAGGGGTAAGCTCTTTTCATTTGACTATAAAAAAATTTGAAGTACTGTCTCCTTTAATAATCTATGTTCATATTCATTAACTTTGGATGGCAGGCTGCCAATCCAAGTTCCCCCGGGTGTTTGTGTATCTGCCAGATACACAAACAACAATACTGTAATCTAAGCTTTTTTTAAGCTTCTTCTTCAAAGCAAAAAAAGAGGGGAGATGGAACAAAATTTGCCAGCAAGTTTCGAACTCCACTTATCTTGAGATATTCTGTCAGCCGAGTCGGGAGCTAGAGAGTTCCTACTGCACATTGCAATGTCTTACAAAACGTAATGAATGCTGGGAAATGTAGTTTGTCAGTCTTTTCAAGCGAGATGGCCCCAACAACAGCTCTGAGACTTCTTTGTGCCCTTCCTCTTTTCTATATCACTTTGCTCAGTTCTTTTGTTCCCTAATGCTCAATGTCCCTTTCTCTCCTCAATCTTCAAGTTTTTTTTCTATATGTACTCAAGCAAGGATTGTTAAATTTGGGATTTCTGAAAGGAAATGTGCTGGCCAGAAAAGTGAGGTGCGATTATGACAGAGGAGTTGTCATTTATCTATCTGAAGCTTATTTCTGCATTTTAGTGTAGAATAGTGTTTGAAAAGAGCAGATAAGAGCTCGTGTTTTGCAAAAATAAGGTTCAAAGGGCTTTCCACTGTACAGACAGCCATGACACATTCATGCTCATTTCTTCATAAGTGTTTGTTTATTGCTTTTATTTTGTCTTTATGTCCCTCTTATTTATTTCCCATCTGAATTTGGGCTTCATCTACTCTGACATTAAAATACATCTTGCAGCATAGAGCTTCATAAAGTGCAATATCTCTCACTTTCATACAATTACTGCACTGAAATATCTGCACATACGCTGCAGAAAATCAGGACAATATAAATTCATTCATCAAAACGTTTCATCTCAGCTCAGATTTTGCCCCACATAGTGTAATGTAATCAGAAAAGTGCTTAGTTGACAAGCTTATTGCAACTTCAGTCAATTACAACATCACTTTATTATTTTCATTCTGCCAATCCCAATTTTCACAAAGGCAAACAGTGAGAAGGAAACAGCTGATTGAAGCATTAAAACATTTTTTTATACATTTGCTTTTGGTAATATTAAAGCAGAAATACTAAACTATTTGGGAACAATTGAAGCCTATCAACTTTGTGGTTGCAGGGAGATATAGCAAATTATCCATTAATTAACCAAGAATAAAGAATGAAGAAGGCTTATTGTCATTATGTGTTACCATAATGACATTTTTGGTGAGGCAGGCACATGGTTACACACAGCATGCAGACATAACAAGACATAAACTTTCCTAATCAACAAACAGTTGCCCAACAGCAACACTCCCTCGGGGACTGTGTGGCACAAGTGTGGCTATAGTCCTTAGCAGCTAATGGACTCAATTTCGAGTCAAAGTCAGATAGCGAACTGGAAAACTGTGCAGTAAAATTAATTGCAGAATTGTACAATTAGCATGGATGTCTAAAGAGACAGTCCCTGAGAGACTGAAGTGTGCAAATACACATTTGCAAGTGAGAGACAGTATTAATGATGTTCATCAGATCAGAAACCTCTGTAAACAGTAATGTGTTTGTAACATGAAGCAGATTATGAACTGGGTTGATGGTTTGCTGATTTTCAATAGCGGCGATAGCTTTGGGTAAGAATCTGTTTTGAATTCTGTTGGTTTTTGATTTAATGTTTCCGATCCATTTCCCTGATGGAAGTGGGACAAACAGTGCATTGCCTTGGTGGATGGGATGTGTGGCAATATGTCTGGCCCTTTTCTGGACTCATGCATCATAGACTGAGTCTATATACTGTAGACAGCATCCAAAATCCCCTACGCTATCCTCACCACCCATGCTATATCCTTCCCTATCCTGCACTTTGCAGCTCTCATACCACGCAGTTAAGCTGAGAGACAAAATGCTTTCTATCGTTGCTCTGTAAACGTTTTTAACAGCTTAGTGGAAAATCCAAACAGTCTCAATTTCCTGAGAACGTAAAGCCATTGTTGAGCCTTCTTCAGCAGGTGGGAGGTGTTCAGGAGAGTTCAAGGGAGATGTGAATCTCCAGGAACTTTATCCTGTCCACACGCTCCACCACTTCCCCATATATACAGAGAGGAGCCTGTTCAGTCTTCCTGGACCTTGTGTAGTCCACTGTGCCCTCCTTGGTCTTGCTGGTGTTCAGGGTGAGATTGTTTCTGGAGAACCACTGGGTCAGATTGTGGACCTCCTCTCTGTAGTGGGTCTCATCATTGTTGGATATGAGACCCACGACAGTGGCTTTGTCAGCAAACTTCACAACCATGTTTGTGGGGTAGATAGCAGAACAGTCACGAGTGAAGAGGGCTGAGGACACAACCCTGTGGTGTGCCAGTGATGGTGATCAGAGGGGCAGATGAGAGTTTCCAAATCCGCACCACCTGGAACCTGTTGGTGAGGAACTCACTGATCTATGAGAAGAGCGGTGTGTATAATGACAGGTCCACGAATAGTTTTCTAACATAGGGGTTGGGATGCTGCAGAAGAGTCAATCCTCTATTGAACAATTCTCCCTGTAGGCTAACTGCAGGCTGTCCATGCCAGCAGGAATGGTATCTTTTATGTATTTCACAAGGATGCTCCCAAAGCACTTCATGATGACAGGGGTCTGAGCGGTGATAGTGGTTGGGTAATGGTTGATTTTTTCTGGGGACCAGGAATAATGATGGAAGATTTCAGGCAAGCAGGAACCATGGAGAGCTACAGGAAGAGGTTAAAGATGTCCAGAAAACCCCCTGCAAGCTGGTCTGCACGTTTTTAGCGTCCGACCTGACACCATGTTTAGACCTGCAGCCTTAATGATGTTGACCTTCTTTAAGGTGCAGGTCCCTTGGTGGAGTTGCCAGATGGTGGCTGGTTCTGCACCTCTGGCTGAGGAAGATGTTCAGACTTCCTGCTGCTTGGAGAGTCCAAGCTTGCGACGAAGCTTCTTAAGGTATCTGGGAGAGCTGGGTTGTTACTGAGCCGCTGGAGGCTGTGTTTATAATCTGTGATGGTCCTGAAACCATCTTCACATGTTGTGTGAGTTATTGCTGCTGAAGTTGACCTCTATGCGCTGCTTGTGTCTGAGCTTTGCGTTCTGGATGCCCCTTTTCAATTCACTTCTAGCCCTGCTGTAGGCCAGTTTGTCTCCTGATTGAACGCTGGATCACTGTTTATTTGGCAGCTGTTGAAACAAATTAACAGTTCCTCCAGGGCTAATTTCTACGCGTCTAAGCCTCAGAGGCGGAGGGAACCGAGGCTCTGTTGTCTGTTGCAGTTTGGGCTGAGTAAAGTCCAGTTTTGGTGATTGGTACAATCAATAAACTTCAGGGTTTAACCCCAGTTCAAGCAGCTCTCCTCTTCTGTACCAAATTAGAGCTTGGAGTGGTGATAAATCGAACAAAAACAGTAACGTTAACACAGCGGCAGTTTTGCAGATTTTTATGACTTGGAGCTGTTCATAACTAACTAACTGTCCAATCCAGCTAAAACTGAGAGTTACAAAATGTTTACCACTGTACAGAAGTAAAGGTCATTGTGCTTGAACTTCGCCTTCTTTTTCTTCAAGAATCAAGAATCTTTATTGTCACCATGTCTTACCATGGTGAGACTTTTTGAGACAGACATTTCTTGGTGGTTGTCTTGAAGTAGCTTCAAATGACAATTAGTTTTTCATTTTTAACTTGCAGAAAATGAGATACCACCAATAAACACATACCAAGTACCACCAGTGGCACTAGTACCATCCTTTTTTAGCCATGAGTGTAGAACAAAAATGCCCTTTCCCTGACTAAGTTGTCTTCCACCAACTATCTCGTACCTGCTCAGCAAACATTCAGCTGCAATAACCAGCTAATTAGCATAGAGGTCAAAAACTAGCCTGTCCATCCAAAGTTGATCCACCCACATCTGCTTCTAATTAAGATGCTATTCTAGCTTTTGTTTGGTGAACACATTTCTTTTTGAAGAGTATGCTGGTTGCCTGACAACCACGCAGCAAAATAATTAAATCTACTAACCAATAAGCTTCAGATGCCGTTAGTCTAATGTCTCAACATCTTGAAGTGCTCCTTTTAGGTTTTCAGTTGGACTCCTCTCAAGACATGGTTTGTAATTTTGTGGGCAAAATAACGATCAGATTGAGGATGGCAAATACAACAAGCTAATCACCAAATATTAACTGAACTCAAAACAGTTGAATATATTATAATCTGTTCTTTTAAGGTAGTTTCTTTTGGCTTTGTCCTTTATTGAAACGGTGCATGAACAGTATTTTGAGTGAAACCTAACCTCACCAGACAGCGGGTAAATGTGTGTTTACATGGGCCAAGAATTTCACCGGCGCATTTTCTCTCCGAGTGCCTTCACAACGTGTTTGCTCGTGCTTCTCTTTGTGTCTATATTTGCGTTTGCATATGCTGTGTGGTATCTTTCATGCACACGAGGCTTTCAAGTCGGCTCTCACAACCTCTTCGCCCTCTGTCTTTCTCTCTCTCTCTTACATGCATTTTCCCACACTTGCAGTCCGGTGATATGCAGCTCATGAATACTCCTGCGGCAATTGTGAGAAGCCAACTTGTCGTCTCTGTACCTGTGGTGGCTGGGAAAGAAGGGAGAAGTTGTACAGCCACGCGAGCGAAAGCAGTCTGCCGGTTTAGAACATGACAGCTTCTACACTGTTTTTTTTCCCTCTTTTTTCCTGAGTTTTTATTATTATTAATTAGATAAGTGAAAATGCAAAAAATGCAGCCCATGGAACACCAGCCCCAGCTATGATTTATGTTCACCTCTGAAATGAGAAAAGTAGAATTTATGGCTTTCTTAACTGGCCTAATCTTTACTATATGGTGCAAAGCCAGAGCAATGCAGTAAGCTTAAACTAAGAGGGAGAACGAGGCTGAAAATTGTCCTCCACACTTTCTCATTTTTTTTTTCCTCGTTTCTCTCACTTACTAACCAACTCTATCACATTTTGTCCTTGTGGATTTTCTCTCCTCCTGGATGCTTACATGCACAGGAGTTTGCACGCTCACAAACACTGCGGGCTCGAATGCTTCCGAGCGGCGCACACGCAGGTGCGCTATGCACACCAACCCGCACTCGCACATAAAGTGAGATCTGCTCAGCCCCTCAGCAACACCTTCACTTCTCTCGCACCAATTTTCTCACACTTTTCATTCTCCGTGTCTTCTCCTTTCTCCCCATCGCTCCTTCACTCTGCACCTCCGCCCTCCGCCGCCTCCTCATATAGATCCATTCTTTTTATAGTCAACGCTGGAGTCCCTATGGCAACATCAGAGTTGTTGATTGCCAAGGTGCTGCACATCGAATCGTGTAACCATCACTGGAGGTGTGCTTGTGTGTGTGTGTGTACGCGCGCGCGTGTGTGTGTGCCTGCTTTGATTCCCACCTTGTCATCCTGCTCTATTTGCAATGCTTCTCTTGATGATGAATCAAGCTGTAGCACGATAACCTATGGTCAGACTGTGCAAAAGAGTTTCAGAGTCAGGCGTGTCGTTGTGTGTCATAAAACGACAAATTAATCATTTATAGACTCTCAAAATGGAATATTTGACAAGCATAAATCCTCTGCGCTTCTGTGTGTGTGTGTGTGCATCTCATTTGCATGAGTCTTCAGTGTACAAGGGAGGCTGGTGTGTGTGCGCGAGTGCATGTCACAGACGAGTGTGAAGCTATTACAGGTTTTGACAGAGCAGAATCATTTGGCGGTGCAGATGATGTGCTTTATTTTATCCGGTTATACTGTGACAACAGAATTCCAAAGTGTCGATTCCTATTAGAGTCCAAGCTAGAAACCCCCGTCTTCTCTCATTTCCTGTGTGTTTTTTAACGTATCACCCGATTACGTATTCAGATGCAACGGTAGATCCAGTTTACGAAACAAGATGGTTCACAATATCAGGTTCACAAGAACAGGAAAAGACTTTAGAAATAAATTTGGAGAAAAATAAGATTCAGCACGTTTTGTTTTCTCAGATGAAGGATTCACAGATAGTCTTTTATCAAAATCTGTAATCAGTGAAGAATAATCTGGTCCAGTTTTTACCAATCCACATAATATGGTGTTTAAGCTTCTCTAATTTAAGGTAATTCTAATGCCAAAATGTATAGAAAATTTTCTCTTTTGTGTTGTAATACATAGAATAAAGGTTTCATAAATCTCAGACTATGCCTTAAATCAAATGTGTCAAACTCAGGACTGTGTTGTAATTATGTTTTGCCCGAGAGATAATTTCAAATTACTATTAGAGCTGGCCTATAGGTAGACATTGCACACACAGCTAATATTACAAATCCCAGACTGCCCTGCTGGTGTGTTTGTGCGTCAATCAAGACCCACAAGCCCACCTCAGCTGTTGACATTCTTTAGAAACATCATGCCACTAACAGTCACATTGGGCCACCCGACCCTAAAACGGCAGAACGAAAGGTGGAAAACTGGGGTTTCTGGAGAGGTGGGAAACACAACACCTGTTCACAAAAGTAAAGGACAGACCTGTGTGTCTTGAGTGCGGAGCCAACATTGCCGTGACCAAAGGGCATAACATTGTTTCAGAAAATATAAAGGATGGCCTGGAGCTTTGTCCAAGTCTTTAATTTTGACCCATTGTGCATTTGAGTTTGACACCCATGCCTTAAATTATCTCTCTTCCATGTAGAATATTCAGGTTCAGGTTTATCTTGCCTGAATGTTTCGTGTTTAGAACTAGAGGATGTTCAAATACTGTCAGCATTTAAAAAAAAAAAAACAGCACAGATAGATAACTGAAGCTGATGCTAACGCTGGCATCTTTAGTGGCTAACGGCTTGCTAGCTGAGGTATTCTCAGAGTGCCTACAACATTTGCGTGTTGTTTGTCATTCCGGCTTGTTTTCTCCCACAGAGTATGCAAAATAGTGCTACACAAGATTTTAAAGTAATGAAGGCATCTTCATCAGTATTCTTACCATAAAATGTTGGCTACCTAGAGGTCAGGAATACAGTTCTGGAGAGGTTTAAAGGAGGATTAAGTTATAAAACAATATCGGGAGTTTTTAACACCTAACAAAACACTGAGAGTACGGCACAACTGCAAACTAGCCAAGGCATGGCTTTCCATCTAAACTGACAGGCAGCGCAAGGGGTGAGATCATCAGAAAAGCAGCCAAGAGGCCCGTGGAAACTATGGAGGAGCTGCACACACATCAACAGCTCAGATTGAACGCTGTGGTAACAGGACAACTATTAGTAATGCAACAAATCTGGCCTTTACCCATTTAAAAATTACCATTTGCCACGTAGGGGACACAGCAGACATGTGGAATAAAGTGCTATGATCAGGTGAGACCAAAAGTTACCTTTTTGACTTGCATGCAAAAAGAAAATGCAAGTGAAGAAAAACCAACAATGCACATCAGCCTGAATACACTGTTTCCATTGTGACACATGGAGGTGGCAGCATCATGAGGTGAAGTTCCTTCTCTTTAGCAAGGACAGGGATGCTGGTAAGGGTGAGTGTGAAGATACATTGAGCTAAATACAGAGTAACCCCGAAAAGAACTCTAAGCTTACAGCCAGAGCTACAATGAAATGGTTTGGATCAGGGGTCACCAACATGGGGCCCACAGGCACCAGGTAGCACCCAGAATCATTTGTTGTGAAGCCTGTTCAAAAAGATAACAAAACCCTCCAATGAGCTGCATTTAAAATGCTTTTTATTCAATTTCTCTTCTTTTTTAATCATACTTTCATTTATATAGATATAAAAGCTTTAAAAACATATTTATATTATATGAGCTCTGACTCTTTCGTTCAAAGGTCAGTGCAGATAGCCCTTCGTATGAAACAGTACCAATGAAGTAGCTCTCAGTTTCAAAACGGCTGGTGACCTCTGGTTTAGATTAAAGCTTTTTCATGTGTCAGACTGGCTCAGCCAACGTCAAGACCAAAATCAAAATGAGAGTCTTGGCAAGACTTGCTGTTGTCCAATCACTCTCTACCAAATTTGACTGTACTTTTAGTCTCTACATGTATGAAACCGGCAGATAGACATATCCCAAAAGAGCCAAAGCTGTAATTGCAGGGAAAGGTGGTTCAGTATTGAGCCCAGGGGGCTCGATGGGGTCTGAATACAAATGTGTGCCACACTTTTCAAAAATTTTCTTTATAAAAAAATTAAAACCCTATATTGTTTTCCTCTTGCCCAATGGCAACTGGAGATAGGCACCAACCACCCCGTGACCCCTGCTAAGATAAGCGGGTATAAACGATGGATGGATATTGTTTTCATTTCGACCTCATGATTATGCACAACTTTCTGTGGGTCTGTCATATTAAATCCAACACATTGAAGTTTATAACTGTGCCGTGGCTATATATGAAAAACCTCAAGGGGTGTGAATACTTTTGCAAAGCAATATATTGTCTATAAGCCCCAGATAGGAAGCTGAGAGCTATAAGCTTCTTACTCAGTATCTATGGTTACAGATGTACAATTACTTCACCAAAAAAAGTCACATATAGTGCTCTGCGAGACAGGCTTGACTTTAACGAGACATATTGTTGCCATTTTCTAATCACAAGATCTCGGCGCACGCTAAACCACTAGTTTTTTTCTCAGTCATTCACTGGCCTTAACAGCAAATTCACACAGCAGGAAATAATAATATGTAAAACAAGAATCAAAAGGGAAAACAGAACAAGCACGTTTTAAGAAATTTCAACCTCTCATTCAAAAGCGCTCCAGAAGCCATCCCACCGTAATGCCTGCATTCAGGCTGCACGCCAGTAAAAGACGGAGAAAACAGGAGGAGATAAAGAAAGAGGTGGGCTGGTGTGAAATGGATCAAACAATGGATGTGAGAAAAGCTTTGCTGTTCTCAACCCAACTGCAGGCAAATAAGAAAAGGCACGGAGGAGGCGCGGGGGTGTGTGATAATGTGCAGCTTTTTTGAAACGTCTCTGTTTTTGCAACTTTCTGGGATTTCTTCCCCGAAGAAAGTTTAAGTATTTTTTTGAGGGCGTATCTTTGTGAGTAAGAAATAATTTCCTCAATAATCAGGAAAAGAAATCCAGTAGGAATCTGTGTGGGAAAGCTGCCATGTTTTTTTTTTTTTTTTTTTTTTCACTCAAAGTCTAACGATGTTACTTTATTCTGAATGCTACTGTATTTGTGTCTATGTGGCTGTTTTTTCAGTCTCCTTTATTTTCCGTGTGTGCCTGAACAGTGCGCCTGTTAATAAAGAAATGAGGGATGATCAGAGGTTCGGCCAGAGTGGCTCACCTCCTTTTGTGTGTTTTCCTTTCATCTGCCTTAGTGGAGATGTCGTGATCTTGGCAGACACGACTGGGGCAGCAGCATCATAGAGCGAGCGGCAGCAAAAAAAAAAAAAAAATCATGCCAACAAAAAGATGCCTTTTTCATTCTCATGGTGGCTTTGACAACAATTTTAGGGTCAGACAGAAAAAAAAAGACTTCAAATCAACATAATTAATATTCAGCATGATACATTCACATAGATTTTGGTGGGGGTTTTTTTCCGTCAAGTTTATTCATGTGGCAAACAACATTATAACAAGCTCTTGAACCCATTTTTATGCATGCTTTGTTTCTGCAGAGAAAAGCCTGCTGCAGTGCTGCATCATACAGCATTCTGAATAGATGAAAATGCTTTAAAATGAGAGCAAGTGCCTCACGTTTAATAATGCACGCCGTTTATAAGTAGGCATGGGTGGATTACTGGCATCAAGCTATGCCGGGGTTTTAAAAACTCAGGTTTGAAACCCCTATGATTTTCATCGGTGCCCATCCTGCGGTTTGAAGTCTTTTGCTGATATTAATGAGCTGGTAGCGAAAAGTGCCGGAGTGACCAGAGGTTTCTACGGCTGCATCAGAATCCGCTTTTTTTGGCCATTAATGCGTGCACAATCAAGGAATTTGACTTTGTTACAGCGCTCACAGCGTACAGACATTAGGTATAAATATAGAAGCAGCAGTGTAGCAGACTGCTCAGGCTGTGAGGTCGCTGTGTGTCACTTCTGATTAGCTCCTGTGCTGAAAGGAACATGTATACTGAGGTCAGTGGTTTAGGATTTGACGTGTTCAGCCCAGTTTCTTTTTTTTTTATTTCCATATTAAAGGATCTACTGACCTTCTGGGAAGAAAAGTTCAAAGCTGTGCCAATGGATCCAACCGGTCCGATAATTATTTGTCAAATGAATCAGAAAATAGGTCACTGTCACTTTCAGGTTCTAGCTTCCAGCATCTGGAGGAGAGTGAGGTGTCTGCAGAGCTCAGTGTGAGATAATGTAATAATAATATTCGGTCATTGCTCTGGCAGTCTCGCAGCAGAATTTAAACAAAAATTCGGCAGGATGCTGCGTTCAGACCAAACACCTTTTGTGCGTCAGAAATGCGTCCAATGCCTCAAGTTGGACGCTTGTGCACATTAAAGTCCAAAAGTGACTTCTTTGGAAAATTTTGGATGAAATTGAGAGAGTGGCTTGGCTTTATTTACTGAATAATATAATATAGTCTGTGCCGTATATTAATTCACAAAATATAATTCAGAGGAATTTAGAATTTGGTGAGGAGCTGCATGCTGACGAAGGCACTGCAAAAAGGGAACTAAAAATAAGTAACATTTTCTTGAGATGAGTATATTTGTCCTTGATTTGAACAGGCAAATAAATGATTTTCCAATGGGATAAGATTGCTGCCCTTAAAATAAGGAACAGCTCATCTCCATCGTCTTATTTCAAGTGCAGGATATCTAAGTATCTTATTTTAGGGGTAACAATACTCATGGGTTCTCAGGAGTATAAATCTTTGGTTTAAACTTATATTTATTATTATATTTATCTCTCACCAACCCATACCTAGTTGTAACTAGGATTTCATTTGTAGCCTATAATTTGATTTCAGAATTCTTCGAGATGTTTTCCTTCTTCTCAGGCTGGCTCCAGCACTCCATTCACTCCCAGCCCAAACAACTGAGCCAAGCCGCCGTGTTGTCAGAACATACTTCCCTCACTCTTCATCTGACGCAAAGCACATTGCACATCTGTGCTGCAAGAGAAAGAAAAGAAAAAGATTGTTCTGCACTATAGGGCAGCAGGTTTCCTTTAAAAAGGAAGGTTTAACGTTCTGATGTAGGTCAGGATGAAGAACTGGTAGAGATACTCAGTGCCACCTGCAAAAATTAGGCATACAACCTGAAATGAACCAAAGTAGGATTTAGCCATTTATCAGTCTATTGTCCAAGTTGCATTTATTTATTTATTTATCTATTTATTTATTTTTTTTTTGGGGGGGGGGGGGGGTTACAAGTGGCAAGTACTGAAAACAAGTAAAACATTCATGTTGAAACATCAGAATTTAATGTGGGTTAGTTTGCCCCTTTGCTAATTCATAGTCCCATTTAGTACCTTTGCATTACTGTTTCATCCCAATTTACTCCCACTTCATACTCATGTGCTTCACTATACACTCACCGGCCTCTTTATTAGGTACACCTGTCCAACTGCTTGTTAACACAAATTTCAAAATCAGCCAATTGCAGCAACTCAGTGCATTCAGGCATGTAGACATGGTCAAAACGATCTGCTGCAGTTCAATCTGAGCATCAGAACGGGGAAGAAAGGGGATTTAAGTGACTTTGAACATGGTTGTTGGTGCCAGACGGGCTGGTCTGAGTATTTCAGAAACTGTTGATCTACTGGGATTTTCAAGCACAACCATCTCTAGGGTTTACAGAGAATGGTCCGAAAAGGAGAGAATATCCAGTGCACGGCGGTTCTGTTGGCGCAAATGCCTTGTTGATGCCAGACGAGAATGGCCAGACTGGTTCGATCTGAGAGAAAGGCAACAGTAACTCAAATCACCATTCATTACAACCAAGGCATGCAGAAGAGCATCTCTGAACGCACAACACATAAACTTTGAGGCAGATGGGCTACAGCAGCAGAGGACCACAGCGGGTGCCACTCCTTTCGGCTAAGAACAGGAAACTGAGGCTACAATTCACACAAGCTCACCAAAAATGGACAATAGAAGATTTGAAAAACGTTGCCTGGTCTGATGAGTCTCGATTCCTGCTGTGACATACAGGTGGTAGGGTCAGAATTTGGCGTCTACAACATGAAAGCATGGGTTCACCCTGCCTTGTATCAACAGTTCAGGCTGGTGGTGGTGGTGTAATGGTGTGGGGGATATTTTTTTGGCACACTTTGGGCCTCTTAGTACCAATTGAGCACCGTGTCCACACCACAGTCTACCTGAGTAATGTTGCTAACCATGGTCATCCCTTTATATATATTAGAGAGCACAATCCCTGATCCTACCATAATAAGTTTGAGTAAATAAATATGAATAAATATGATTTACTAGTCATATACCATATTTTTATGGTGTATTATGAGCTGTCAGTTGCCAAAGGGAGAACCAAACTTTCGCAAGGTGAATAAAAACCGCTGCATGATCGACACAAAATGCTTTATTTATACAAAACAGTCGGCAACAAAAATAGCATGAGTATAGAATGGCCTCACTATGTACCTCTTCTAGATGTTCTGTGCGTTTTTTTACCAACGATTCTAATACTTGAAGAGTTTGCACACGTTTTTTTTAAAAAAAAAAAAAGAAAAAAGAACGTAACACAGATATGAAAACAGACAATTGCCTACAATCGGCGAGAGGGTAACATAACAATGGGAATACAGCCTTGCAAAATGGCTTCCTGAGGCCCAGCTAGCCAGAATTTGGTGCAAATTGTTGAACAAATGGCTTACACATGGAGGAAAAAAAAGTGTTTTTTGTGTGTATTTCTCATTCTGAAACATTTGGAAATGCTGCTTCATATGTGTCAGTTATATCTATAAATTGTTACAATTGGACTTGGCAATTGTTAGATAATATACATTTTGGGCTTCAGAATGTCCCTTCTGACTGCGGTGCTGCTCATCTTATGGCAGTAGTAAGGGAGGTCCTTTAGTGTCAGAGGCTGTAAAACGCTCATATGGCTAAAGGAGAAAAATGTGCATTTACGATAGGAGCCTTAATGGACATGTGGAGGATCCTCAGCTGTGAATTAGTGTAAAATCAATAGTTTAAAACCATACTCTTCTTTTAGTGGTCAAAGCCTGTTTCACACCTACTAAATATTTTTTAACCCCTCAGCTAATCTTTTTAGCTAAAGATTTTGTTTTCTCTTCACTCTGGAGCCCAGCTCTCCAAAAGATCTCACAGGGTTATAACCATATTCTTGTTCAGCTAATGTTTCTGTTGGCACGTCTCCATCCCCAAAATGAGTGTTTTGCATGCTGAGATGGTTTGGAAAGCAACTGCAGGTTCGGTGCCAGTGGTTCGTTCGACACGAGTGCTGGCATTCTGTTGCACGTAAGCCCGGCCGCTCGTCCTCCTGCAGAGAAGCTGAACGCTTTCAGAGGCTTGTTTCAAACGCTCGCTTTTAAATGCAGCACTGTGAAAATATGTATGAAAAGAGACCACAGAAAAAGGGTGTGTGGGGGGGTTGGGAGGGGGGGGGATTCAACATTCAAATTGGATGGAATAACATTAAGGCAGTTGGCATGTTTTTTAAAAAGGCTTTTAGCTGCAGAATGTAAAACAGAGGGAGTTTTGACAATGGTAGAGGTGGAATATTATGAGCAGCCTTCCTTGCTTCCCTGGGAGAGTTTCATGGAGTGCTTTCTCACTGTGATAATGAAATGACCTGGCCTGCACCGCTCTCCTCTCTCTCTCTCTCTCAAAAACACATCTGCGAGACGAGGGTGAAAATGAGAAAATCCTGCCTCCTCTCTCGAGTTTCGTAAAGCATACTTTCAATATTCTCTTTCTCGGAGAATGATGGCAGTTTGAGTGAGTACGGACTTCTGTGTCCTTGTGAGCGCTCGGTGTTGCTCTCCGCCTGAGCGTGCGTGCATGCGCTGCTTCGTGTGTGTGCAGGAGGCTCGTGGAGGCTAAAGCGGCTCCGAATCTTCAAATGACTCGTAATAAAGTGCATTTGAAGCATATTGGACATAACGGGGCAGAGTACAGAAATCCAGCTGCTTGAAATCCCATACAGTTGTCATCGCAACAGTGTTTTTGTAACTTAATTTCTGTAGCTTTCGCGCAGCGAAATCGATACAATAAGCAGCAAAACTCAGATCAAAGGCTGCAGTTTTGTCCCGTATTGGGGTTAAATCTAATAAGGCAAACTGTAGCGCGGCGCTCGTGGGGCCTCGCTAGACTTTCAGGCCAAGCCAGGCTGAATCAGAAGAGTGACTCACCGGTTTTGGTACAGCGCGGCCTGCATGCAGACTATGTATTCCCAACGCCTCTAGTTAACGGAGGGGGAATCTATGGCAGAGCTGAGGCAGAGTCATTGAGTTACATAATCAACAGAGGCCAGAGCGTGTGCATTCATGGAGCTGCAGCTCTCCTCGCGTGGCACACCGAAGCCGAGGATGCTGCTGAGGATGGACTTTCAGCAACCGTGTGGCGATGGAGTCCACGTGTTGAATCGCTGGTGTTTCTGAGTGACGAGCTGGCTGCATTAACGAGGCAAGGTGTAAGGGTGCTGCCAAACGAGCCCATCCATGCGGCGCACACGTTGAATCAGGCTCCCTTTATCGACGTATTGTGCGGATGCATATTTCTTTTCTGTTGCGGGCTTCCATGCAGGGTCTGTTTTTGATATGGACTATGTGGCTTTGGGTCCTGGGTGCCACGACACAAATGGAAATGTTATCAGTCAGTCTTTAACATGTTTTCTATAAGGGACTTAAATGTCCAGTTAGTGGGAATGTGCGCCCCTCTCTGGTGAGGACACTGTAAGAAAATACCGCTGTACAGCAAGGGCGACTGATGACACTAAAATTGGTATCCAATTTGCACGTCCTGATTCGGTGCCAAATTAGTGCTATTTTGGTGTTTATTAAGCAGCCTGGACTGCATTTGGACATCTTGACTTCAAAATGGTACATATTTAGATTGGTCAGAGTTATCCAACTATTTATCTGCCTAACCATCTGTCCATTTATCTATCTATCTCAAGTAATATAGATCTGTATCAGATCACCGCTCCCGTGTATGCTTGGTTGCTGCGACTCTGCTGTATGTTTGTAGACAGGCCAAGCTTATGCGCCAAAACAAACATGCCTAGTTCAGTTAGCTCAACCAGTTCTGCTTTTTCACACGCGCAAAACTTTGCCAACATATGTATGAATGCATGCACCCCGGTGCTTTTTTGTGTAGATCATAATTTTCTGCACTCTTGGCATAAGACTTTCGACAGCTTCTCCTGCTCAACGCTGCCATCTGGCTTTGGCAAGCGCCATTGCAGATCTCCTCGAGGGAGCCATCCAGGCGAGTCAGCGTCTGCCTTTAACAACTGTTTTGGGATCGGCCGTCCACTGGGCTGGTGCTAACTCACCCCATTATGAGCGGGATGATAAAACTGACCTTGAAGCAGTTATGGGCCTTGGGATAATGGAAACCCACTGATAGAGAGCCCATGAAACACCACTCGGGCTTTGGTGACAAAAGAAAATAATGGTTTAACCACATCGCCACATTCTGAGCGGTATTTAAAATTTTATTAGCGAGCATTTTGCACGCTGGCGCTCAACTAGCGGTGACGAATTAAAGGATTCACAGACGTATCTATAATCACAGTAATTCTGCACGTTAGGAATGAAGACTTATGGTTTTTAATAAAAGCGGAACTTACTTTATATTATTTTCCTTTAGCGTAGTTTATTCTCCCACTGTGAAATTAAAACCAATACAGTCAGCTCCATCACAGACTGCAGGCTGAAATCTGCACTTGCATGCAATCTTTTTTTTTTTTCTTTTTTTTTTTAAATACGAACAGTGGGGGAAAACAAGTAGGTCAGATTGAGGCCATACCATTTGTATGGGTCATGGTAAAAAGAGCTCATATGTATGCAGGCTTATAGGCCCCCTGGGAGCATTGGGCTGACCTTGTACCGTACTCTGATCTATGTCCTCATCTCCCCCTATGCCCTCTTTTCCTCATTCCTCCTTCTGTCTTCCCCTCCCTTTTTATCACCACATTTCCCTCTCCTCAAACACCTGTCTCACACACAATCCACCACTACCTCCTTCTTTTAATGTGTTTTCAGTTTGACTTTTATCCCCCACCCCACCCCCAATTTCCCTCTGATGATTTCTTTTATTTGCACTCTTGCGTTTTACTCATTTTTAACTCCCCCTGTCCGTTTTCCTTATCCCCACTCATCCTTTTTTCCATATCAACAGCCAGTCCGATAAATAATGCATCACGGCACATTAAAAACATTAGTAGGGCTCTCTTGGCCCTCAAAGAGAGAGAGGGGGGAGACCGGGGAACGGGTAACTCTATTTTAACTAAGCCTTGTGAACGATTGGATTTGATGCGAGCCGCAGGAAAAGGGTGAAGGTGTATTTAGTCCCGCATGGAAGGGTTTTGCCTGTTGGAAAAAGCTTGCAGAGTCATGCAGACGATGACTTTATCTGCAAACTCAAAGGAAAGTTGATCAACGCTTTGCAAAACACAGAACCTGCATCGGCGCAAAAGAAAATACATAATTTAAAAAATAAAAAAACGCAACCTTTTTTGCCTTTCATCCTTCAGATTTCACCATCCTCTCCTCTCCAATGCTCTCCTATGCTCTCCTCCTCCTCTCCCTCCATCCCTCCTGGCAGCGTGGCGATTGGCATTATTAAAAATTGATTGGCGGAGAGCGTTTAGCAGGGTGGCGAGGCGGAGAGGGAAATTTTGACAGGCAGGAGTGAAATGAAAGGAGAGCCTCGGCGGACATAGTGTGGAAAGGTCTCAGTGGGGGACAGAGAGTGTGTAGCTGTGTGTGCACGTAAGTACTAAAAGAAGATTGGCCGGGACATTTTGTAGTGAGAACCAGCAGTTTGAGAACTAACACATGAGGAGTTTATACTGCAGTGCCTTGCTCATACCTCTTGAACTTTTCAAGCCTAAAATTTTATTCTGTTTTATTTGGATTTTATGAGATAGACCAAACTGTGAAGTGGAAGGAAAAATGTTTTCAACGTTCTTCATAAAACCAAATCAGAAAAGGGTTCATTAGCCCCTTTTAGTTTGCCACAAGTCATACGAGTTGCATCGTAAACATGTACAAGAGCGTGTTCTTAGTCAAATGGGAGAGAAAAAAAATTACATTTTTGGTCCACATTCATAAAGCTGTGTGGTAAAAATATTCCCACAGCAGCAAAGCTGAAACACACAGTCCCCATTGTGGAACATGGTGGTGGCAGCATCATGCTGTGGGGAAGTTTTTTGTTTATTATTTACAGCACGGACTGGGAAGCTGGTCAGAGTTTGAGGTGAATGCACAGTCAGAAATCTGAGGGGGTGTGACGTTGGTTTGTCCCCCGAAAAATAAATAATTAGTGGAACCTCTATCTTAAAAATACTTTTTAATGTAAAAAGGGAAATCCATCATTCATCTAGGAAACAAAGAATGTATTTATACATTGCCCCCAACCGTTATTGGTACGATGGTTTGGTCCAAACCACGGCTGAATTAATTCAATTCAATTCAATTCAGGGTTTTTTTTTTTTTATTTAGCGGCAATTCACAAAATATTTTTTATCTCAAGGCACTTTACAGCGTTAACTCAATCAAATCATCAAGACAGGTCGGTTCAAACGTTTCCTATCTAAGGAAACCCAGGAGTTTGCATTGAGTCGTTGACTTGCAGCAATCACTCCTCCTGGGTGAGCATGCAGCGACAATGATCAGTCACCTGCCTAGTCAATGATTTTGCAACAATTCCTCAAACAGAGCATGCATGTAGCGACAGCGGAGAGAAAAAACTCCCCTTTAACAGGAAGAAGCCGCCTACAGAACCAGCCTGGTCGGACATTTGCCAATTCTGTTTCAGACGTTAATAATTACCATAAAATGGCTCTTGAGAAATCACTCTATTTATCGCTCCATCCAAAAAATGAACGTGAATTTCCGCCTCTGAATGAATGGAGCCAAAAACATGAAAATCTTGGAAGGAAACCGGATAGAAGCTGCAAAAGACTTGTGACTGGGCCGAAGGTTCACCTTTCAACTGGTCAACAGGCCTAAACATACTGTCAGAGCTACGATGGAATAGTTTAGATTTTAGAATCAGTGTTAGAATGGCCAAGTCAATAAATGAACCACATCCAGTGCCTGGGAAGACATTAACACGGTCACTTTCAATCTCCATGAGTCCAATCTGAGCTTGAGCCACTTTGCAAAGAAAAGAGGATAGAAACTCTAGACTTGCCAAACTGGTGAAGACATACTGAAAAAGACTTGTACGTTAAATAAATGTCTGCGGGTTAATTTTGCTGTGTGTGTGTGTGAATTCATACCCATATTTAACACTTCTTGCACAAGTCACTATCACTTTACTTGAATCTATAGTTATACATATGTATATATGTACATGTATATATATATATTGACTTATATATGTATATATTAGTATTACTTTTTGTGGAATCTTGTAAATATTTATATAAAAATGTGTGTATATCTGGGGCATGTAACAAAAGTAATTTCCCTCTGGGATTATTAAAGTATGTCTGATTCTGATTCTGATGTCTGAGAAGATCCACACTGAATTATTGCACACATGTAGCTCTGCTGACCCACGCTCATCTCTCCAGCATCCTCTCTCTCTGTCATTCCTGTCCTCCCTCTGCCGATCCCTTTCTCTCCAACCTTCTCTCCCCCCTTTCATCTCAGATCAAATAATGTTTCCAGCCCATATTCCCAACCAGCTATTCCCCCAATGGCTATAAGAACTGCAGCTTTGGAGATTTCCAATACACTTAAACCGTAATTTGGTTGAGTCATTCTGGGAAAGTTGCACTGAGAGGCAGGTAAAAGCAAGCACCAACGCATACACGATGCTAACTGCTCTCGTTTTCTCTCTTCTTTCCCTCTTTCCTCCTTTCCTTTTTCTGTTTGTTCTCTCTTGCTCCTTTCTCAAACTGTCACAGATGAACAGACCGATCCAGGTGAAGCCAGCAGACAGTGAGAGTCGAGGAGGTAGTGTATGCCCTTCCTTGCTTCTTTATTTGCCTTCCACCCTCCCTTCTCCTGTTACTCCAGCCATGCTGCCTGCGTACATCAGCTTCACCCTTATCTGTCCCATTAAGACCACGGCCAGCGCCTCGACGCGGGCTGACAGCGCAGCCTGGCCCGAACCCTCCAGTGCTCAGAACGCATTATGTAAACAAAGCTCTCTCCCCCCCTTGGCCGGCTCAGCCCACAGGCCCCGTCTATCGTCATATGCACGCGTGCACGGCGGGTAAAGCACACCCCTTGTCGTGCGGGTAAAACAAAGTTGGGTCCTGTGTCAAACACCTGCGCAAAGCTCTTTGCAACAACAACGCGAACCCTGCTTGACTCGTGTCAGAGATTACAGCAGTCCAGCAAAGTGTAGATTAAATGAGAAATCCTGCAGTAATAAAAGAAGATGTCCATTTTGGGGGGGGGGGGTTGTTATGCAGGGAGCTTCAAGGAAATTTTTTATGTCTAGACATTTGCCGGCACGCTCTTGGCATCAATCACAGGGCGACGCGAGATAAGACGGAAGCCATCTTTTTGTCCAGAGCGTCTCAGACCTTCAGGTGGTTAATATAACTGGCAACAAAGTGATTTTTCTATCCACAAGCAAGACGGGGGAGAAGTAGCAGCGGTACATGCGAGCGGCTAAAGGTTGATGAGCAGCAAAAGCCTATAGCGAGGGAGAGGTGTTACCCCGTAAGGAAAATAACCTTTAAAGAAAGGAAGAGAGGCTGCGCTACATCCTCCTCCATTTAGTCTGCCGGCTGTCGGAGGGGGTGATTGATGGAGCGGGAGAAAACTGAAGCAAGCAGCGAGCAGGAGGAAACAAAGAGCCAGCAGCGGAAGACATGCAGACGCGTCTGTACGGGAGGTCTATCTGTTTCTGCGCGGATGTCCTTCCCTCGCGTCTCTCATCTGCTCCCCGCGCTGGAAAGTTTCAAAGCTAAACGCTGCGCCTACAAGGGCATAACGTTTCACGGGATGGAAAGAGTAAGGAAGCAGAGTACCTGGCAGGACTGTTCGTAACTCCCGAAAGCGTTCGCGTTGGTTTGCATTACAGCCACAAGCTTTGCTGTATTTTATCTGGATTTTATGTGGCAGGCAAACACAAGGTGCGGCGGGATTGTAAAGTGGAAGGAAAATGATGCACGGTTTGAAGTAAAACCTAAAAGGCGTGGCCTGCAGTTTTATGCTGACCCAATTACGCTCATACCTCTAAACAAAATACAGTCCAACTAAATAATAAATAATAGGAAATCCTAATGAAGTAAACACACTAATCGTCAGTGGTGGGTAGAGTAGCCAAAAAATTATACTCAAGTAAGAGTAGCACTACTTCAACAATAAAAGTAACAAAGCAACAAATTCATAAAAAAAATTTCAACATTTAACTTGACAGCAATACTTTCAGCAGTTAATGTGTATACAGTATGTTAGAACGGTGTAAAGTTCTTGCATTGACAATATCTACTGTTTACTGTATGTTCATTTGACCTCCAAATGGCTCAATGAGCTCAGCGGAAAGAAAATAAATTCAAAATAACAAAGCTCGTGTACAAATAAGAAGTCTCACCTTAACTTAAACTCTAGGTTTTGTTTCTCTGGTGCATATTTGGTTAAAACAAGTCTGTTCTTTATTCATGAACTTACTCCCAGTAGGTAGAGTAGTCAATTTACTCAAGTAAGAGTAGCGATGCTTGAGTAATTTTATGACTCAAGTAAAAGTAAAAAGTACAGTGCAGTAAAACTACTCCTAAAAGTACATTTTGTTCAAAAGGTTACTCTAGTAAATGTAACTAGTTACTACCCACCTCTGCTAATCATAAAACCATTAAATCCACAGTAAAATTATATATTATTATTAGTAGTAGGAGTAGTAGTAGTAGTAACTGGATTTTCTAATAACATTTAGTGCTTAATGGCTAGACTATATTTGTAAGTGCGCGATTGGCTGTTTTCACTTTATCATTATGCTTAAAGGGAAATTTCCCTATTTGAAGCCTTGTACCAAATTATTGCTCTGAGCTAATTCACCTAGCTGTGTCTTAACAGGTTAAGATAAGAAAATAAAGCTTACAAAAGGTTAAGACTCAAGATTTAATTTTTGTTGTTGTTTCTTCTTCACCTTTTCTACCTAAATGTAAACTTTTTGTTTTGTGATGCTCGGTTGAAGGCCAAAATCCGGACCGTGTTGGTATGTAGGTCTCTCAGCACTTCATGTGCAGCTGGAGCTCTCACATTTCCAGATTTGTGCTCCTCCTGCACCTTGGAATTAGGTCAAGACACATCGGAAACTCTTTTTTGTTTTGTTTTGTTTTAAAAAGTTTTAACGTCTGTACTATTTTCCTTTCACATCACAATTGCAGACTATTTTGTGTTGGTCTAGCATATGAATCCCAATCAAACGAGGTTCAATCCATAAATTAAGGAACACTTTAATAAAGGACTCTAACGTTGATACTCCTCAGGTGTGGGAACAATATAATTGAAGACGTATTGCCAGTGAACGTAATAATTAGCTGTCGCAGCTGGCCAAAAAGGAAAGCACGTCTTCTTGGTTTGAACTTGGAAAAACTAATTCGTCATTAAATAAATGCAAATATACTGACCAAGATAGATTTAGAATCCAGAAAACCTTGAACAGAACATCATTTAAAGAAAGGACTGTCTTGTGGATATGTAAATCCATTAAGATTAAAGCAAGCACTAGAGACTGACAGGTTTATTGCCACCCCAGACTTTGTTTGCATTGAGCCAAGTAAGGTTGACATAGGGATTTTCGCTTAAATAGATATTTGTTTACTGTCCTATCTAATAAGATGCTCAGGGAATCACTTCTCCCCTGAATGTCCTTCCCAGCCAACACAGGTTTGAGGTTTGGAAGACTACTAAGTCGGCATGGACCCAAAGTGAAGCTTAATACAGCCCAAGTTGAGCACGGTATGTAGGTCTTACCTCCAGATAACAAAAGGGAAAACACATCTGGGACCCACACTGTCTTTTTAGTGCAAAACTGTCCTGCCTCGAACATACGACGCTCATTAAAAGTTGACACACTCATCATCACGGACATGAATATTAGAATTTCAGATCATTAATGATGCATTGCAACAACTTATTCCAGGGAGGAATGATTATACAACTTCAATGAATCTCCATAATTCAAAATTGCGTGTTAAAGTTTGAAACATATGCAAATTTTCCTATTATTTCCGCAGGTTTAAAATTACACATACAGGCCCAAGTGTATGCATAATGTATACCCCTAGTAATATTTGAATGAATGTCATTTAGCAAGTTGAAGAGAAATCACATCCCAGCACAGTCCTGGCTTTATTCAGGCAGAATATTTGACCGCTGTTCTTTTTTTAGACATGGTTTAGAGTTCATTTAAATTGTCCAGTTTCCTGGAACTGATTCAACCTTTAATCGAGTCGGCTAATTATCAGCAGGACTAAAGTCATGGCTTCAGGAATGCATCCAGGAGCCTCAATGTAAGGCTCAATATAAAGCAGTTATACGGTTGAAATTTGGGCACAACTGGCTGTTGAAACTGGAACATGATCCCAAATGCACATTGAAAGTGGTTTTGGAACAGATAAACCAGAACATCATTAAGCTTCTGGCTTAGCCCAAACTTCAACTTCAACTTCAACGAAAAAAATTATAAAGTTTGCATTAAAGCAGGGTCTGTGAAAGAAAATCTATCAATTTAAAATAACTTTTCCAATGCTGATAAGAGGAGGGGGGGTCAAACATTTGCCCAGAAATCTGTCCGAAGCTTCCTGATAGTTACAAAAAAGGGAGTGGTTTTGCCATGCGTTGCTAAATTATCCGAATATTTGTGTTTGCGTGTGTTGGTTTGGTACAGAATAATTTATAGTATTGTATAATTGTATACAGTATTGTGTAACCCCAGGCAATCTAGAGAAATCACATCACACCATGAGCATAGTCCCTATGAGTTGACACAGGAATTTTAATTTTGGCTTGTTTATTTCCAATATTTGTCCCATAAGGGAAAAAAAAAACTATGACTCCTAAGACAGCTGAAGTTTGAAAAATGAAATGTTGAAATTAAGTTTAAATATTTGCCAAGCTTTATAAAATAGCATATGATCACTGGAACTCCATTTTCCACACCTAATGAACGCAGACATGATGGACACTTTATCTGCAGGACACATTAGCTGGAGAGTCAAATCAAAAGTAACACAAACTAACCTAAAAACAAGGCAAAGCTTTTTGTAAGAAACCAATAGATATGCAGTTGTTGGTATTAATGTTCTAATTTCCAAATTATTGGGGAAAAAAATTACTTTGCAAAGTAAATTGTGTTTTAAGATAAGATGTTAAAAATCTCAACTGTAAAATAAAGTTTACTGGAAAGCAGCAGAAAGCAGCAAGTTTGTGAGAAAGTGACATTGAAGCTGAGGATTTTTCAGTGTAGGTATTAAAATAAAACACCTTTTCGTCTATCTTAGAAAAACTTCAGTAAATCCCCTAACTCTAGCAGGAGATCAGGAGGATGCGCTGAATTGTACTGTCTGAATAAGTGAGGTCTACATGATTTTTAGATTTTCCCTTCAAATTTTCCACGAAGATGCCGAGGAGTCAGACCTTTGAAGATGTGTGTGTGCACTTGTCTGCATGGGTGTGTGTCCTCCAACTGTGATGTGCGCCGCACTCTTGTAAACACTCGTCGTACCAACCCACTCCACCCGGTGCAAGGCCAGAGCGCAGATTAGTCTTGTTGACTCGCCAAGGACACCCTGTTAAGCACAGGCAGAGGGGAACGGACCCTCAGCGCAGCGTGCGTGCGCTTGCACTCACATCGTACGCGCCCACAGAGATCCACATCTGCACACGCGTTCATTTGCAGACGGGGGTTTACAGCCAATTGCTCTGAGGCTCGTTAATTTCCAAACATATACATCCATTCGCACAAATCTGAGAGTTTATGGAATGTAAGAAAAGGAAAGAGCCACGCATTTCAGCACATCTGCTACAGCTGCACACGTTTCCCTTTAAACTGTGACTCAGTGACTCGACTACACAATCAGATGAGGACCAGGAGCTTGACTTTGCCGCACCTATAAAACCTAAGAATGATTGATTGGACTTGTTTCGGATTACAGGTGCATCTTGATAAATTAGAATATCAATGAAAGGTTCTAGCAGGAATTCAGTCCAAAATATCCCTATATTTTTATGGGTTGTCAAAACACACGGTGATGTTTTTTTTAAAGCATCACTGTGTTGATTATAATTTTGATTACAGCTGATGTAAACCCAAAAATCAGAAATATACTTTTTCTTGATATGTATGTCCATGTAATGTACATTACATACACTTGGTTATTGCTCCTCTTGCATGGATTAGTGCCTCCATGCTGTTTGACATCCAGTTGATCAGCCTGTGGCTCTGCTAAGGTGTCAAAGAATCCCCGGTTGCTTTAATGGTGGCCTCTAGCTCATCTATATTGTTGCCTCTGGTGTCTCATCTTATTGTAACACTTCATAGAACCTCCATGGGAGTAGGTCAGGCGTGTTTTGTGGCCAGTTTTACACATTAATACCGCAATAATTTAGGCAGGTGTTGGTACTTTTGGCAGTGCGGGCAGGAGCCAAGTTCTGCTGGAAAATAAAGTCAGCATCTCAATAAAGCTTGTCAGCAGACGAAAGCAAGATGCTGAGTTGATTTGACCTGACAAAACACAGTGGACCACACACCAGCGGATCACATGGCAACACAAGTCATCACTGACCTTAGAAATTTAAAATACTGGAATCAAGCAATTTGGATAATCCAAACATTGCCAATCGTTCCAATGCTTTGCAATCCTCTTCAGGGTGCGGTTGTCCCTGTTGCTTGTGTACCTTTGTGTAACGCACTTTTTCTTTTCACTCAATTTTCTAGTACTATGATTTGACAAAGTAATCTGCGAACAACCAGCATCTTTACCATTGACATTTTGTAGCTTACCTGTCAGAGGACGCAAATGATGTCTGTTGGACAAAGAGTCTGATCAGCAGTTCCCCATAATTATGTAGGTCTTAACATAACATTTCAATATTAAAATCATTTTGTATTGTTTACAAAATATTAAATCCCCAGAAAAATATTCAGAAAAATATTTTCAGAGAATCTAAGTTTTTTTTTTAGGGTTTTATTTGCTGTTTGCCATAGCCCTCCAAATGACATAGTGTGTAATCAATCTATGACTTTATACCCTACTTTTTCCTTTCACACAATTTTCCATCAATATGCTTTGATGGGGCACTGTGTGAACTGCCATGTTCTTAAGCCATGACCAAAGGGTGACAATATATAACACTCTGCTGCCCGCATGTTTGTGTAGGCCATAACATAACCAATCTCTGTAATAAAAACATTTTCTTTTTAATTTTAATTTGATCCGCTGTGATATGATAATCAAACTTAACAGACAGAAATGTTTGTACTGTGTGTGGTAACTCTATATAGGAGGTTCACTGTTTGAAATCAGGTTTTGGAATATATTCTTTTTCATTGTGGTATTTATTAATTTATTTCCTTCTCTGTTTATATTATTATTGTTATTAATAACACCTTGCAAGTATGTAATTATCAGTAATATCTATATGAAAAGTGGGTTGTAAGTCTTCATAAACTAAAAGATTGCTAAAACTAACAATAACAGTAAAATATTTGTTGCTGTTTTTTTGTTTTTTTTTTTTGGTTCATAGAGCTTTTGCAGAAAATAGCTGTTTTACTTTAGAAATCGTTCTAATACTTTCTAAACCTGAAGCTGTTTAAACTGAGTAGTTGTTTAAAAGTATTATATATTTCCTTGCAAATATTGCATTAGCATATCCATAAACTGTGCTTAAGGATCTGCATAAGTTGACTAATACTTAACAGCGGTTTGAAGTTTTTGATCGGCAATTAATAATGATGCCAGCAGATTTGCGGTTTCTACACAAAGTAAGATCCGGTGGAGAGACGGCGGAGCTGAACTTACACTGCAGTAAGATTTGAGCCCTGAGGACAGGAACACCAACGCATCTGTCTTTTCTCCTGCCTGACACCTGCGACAGGTGCAATTCCTTATCTGCAGGAAGTAGGATCTTCTGATACTAAGAAAAAAAATGTCAGATTCGTCTGACAGGTTCCAGCCATAAAATATAACGTGTTATTTTAGTATCTTTCCCCCTTTTATTAAAGTTTCAAAAGAACCTGTGCTAAACCTGTTACCTGCATGTTACAGGCAGGAAATTATCTCTCAAAGCAAAAGGTTTAATACACACTGTCGAGACTTCAGCAAAGAGCTTTTTTTCTTCTTTCTTTGATTTTTGGTGCATGTTATTGTTGTAGTGGCATTGTATGTTGTAAAATCAGCAGGAGCAACTACCCGGATCTCAATACCCTCTACGGTGAAAAAGAGCCTTTTAATGACCTACAACATTAAAACACAGCCAGGAGTGGAAAGAGGAAAGCGTTGCACAGCCTGTTTGTGCTTTTGCATTATTACCGGCAAGGTGTCCAGATGGTACAAAGCAAGGTGCTGGGGATGAAGTCCACAACTAATTGAATAACTGCAGCATTTATTTACTAAGGTGCAGGCTACCATACCAGTCTTTTTACATGTAGTGTTGCTGAATGGAAGTGAGTTTTCAACCAATCATTTTTCTTCAGCCTTGAAGGGATTAGACACAATACTAAAAAGCTAATAGCAATGGGGGAGGGGAGGGGGGTACACACAATTGAAATCAGCTGCAAATTGCCAGCAGAGTTTGTTTTAAAAAGCATTAAACTTTTAAATTTAAACTGCTTTCATTGTTCATTTGTTAACAACTGAATTAGAATCGTGCTAAGAGTGCTAAGTGAACTGGCATTAGTCATCGTGAAATCTGTTATTGTTAAAATAGTAATTGTGAATGGCATTCTATTAATGTCTTAACTGACCGTCTAGTTTTGCTGCACTGCTCGTTTTCAAGTGAAAGGTTCAGCATCAGCAAAATACTCGACCCCCCCATCACACTACTGCATATCTACCATGTGTTTCAGTGGTGTACAAAGATATGTTGATTTGGGTAAATTACTGAAAGGAACAACAAGTAATAATGACTCCTAGTTGTTAAAATCGGAACAACAAATACACAATGCCTTTCACGGAAACCTGCTATTTACTCAATGGTCTGTTGTTGCACTGAATTTTTACTTCCACAGGACAGGTATATGATGTTTTCTATTCTATTTCTGGTCTGCGTCTCTTACTGGCTTCCGTATTAACAGGCTGCTGCTCCTTTTGACAAAATGAAATGCCAAATGCTGCGCTCTGCTTTGGGAACCCTGGGAACTTTCATATGATTGGCTCAGGAACCATGAAGTAAACACAGACTACACTCTGAAACTAAGTAGTTCCGGACCGTAGCTCTAGGTTTGAAGGGAGAAAAACTTGACTAAGACATTGTTTATAGAGAGGACTGATTGTTTGGATGGAATGTTACTAACATCCCAGGTGACAATTGAGAATTATTTTTGTTTAATTTTACAGTAAACATCTTACTTATAGCTTCTTTAAATATCTTATCTGTACAAAAAGAGACTAAAATTTATTAATTATGCCATTCCTTTTTGGAGCGATGTAGCACTGAAAAAGAACCACGATCAAAGATGGAGGTGTGAAGGATTCACTTAGAGACTGCTTTGAAGTGGATTGCGTCTTTGTTTTTAAATTGTTGCAGATTAGGTATCTGCGCAACACATCCAACGAACAAAACTGCACAGTTATATGGAATTATAATTTTTTTAACATACATCTACCTCTATTGAAAGAAAAAGCATCCTATTTTGGGGGCCCCACAGCCTCTGGGATCTGGGCTACTGCCTAGGTAAGCCCTTGTTAAAGTCCAACACAGCCCACCATCTCATACTGTAGCATTTGCCATTTCAACTATGTCCAACTAAGCCATACTGCCAAACATCTCAGATGGCAGATATGCAGCAATGCTTTGGAACTGGCAGAGGTGCTTCTCAAATGTCTAAGCAACGATCCAATAAAAACATTACTAAATCTCGTGCAACAGTATGCAGAGGCTCTGTTTGCGCCGATGAAGATTAACCACCTCATGATGCTGTAATGTATGACAGCTCGACCCACTTTGTGATCGTTTCATCTAATAATTATTTAAAACCACAGTTCACACATGAACTCTGAGACAGTAATGGGATGTCAGAATTCTAATGCAATAGAAAACTGTAAACCGTTCCTGTTTTATCCCAATAAACAAGCACTATAATGAATGGGAACAAATCTTAAGTGACACACATAGTCTTGACAGCATTTTATCTTTTATCAAAATTGCTTTGTTTCTTGATATTCAGACCCCCATAACTTAAAACATATGTAGCAAGATAAAAGGTGTGACAGCAGAGGGGAGGCTTCTTTTTCTCTGACCATATAACAATTTAACTATTGTATATTGTGTTTGCTGCATTATGTAATGCAATGGACAGCATGCGTGCTTGTGCATTACTTCCAGTATCAAAGCTCATCCGTTCAAGGCCCATCGCTAAATCTCGCTTTGATACTTTTTGAATGTATTTCTAAACCTTCCATCTAAAGGCACGTCTGATCCTCTGATCATGACCTTCTTTCCCTTTTTTTTAGAAGACAGAAAGCTCTTTGTGGGCATGCTGAACAAGCAGCAATCAGAAGATGACGTCCGACGCCTCTTTGAGTCCTTCGGTAGCATCGAGGAGTGCACCATCCTCAGAGGTCCCGATGGAAACAGCAAAGGTACAGTTTGTGGCTGCGCACGACTCTTTCACAGGCTGCTGAACTGAGACAATTCGGTGACTTTGCAAGATTTTTATTTTTTACTACGTTTCTTTTCCTACCTCTCTCACACCCAAGTGGGCTTTTGAACAGAACATAACACAGATCAGCCCCATTAACCTTAAGACTGTGATAAAGAATGAAAATATACTAAATTTCCTTTTTAACCCTAAGGCTTCGTGTTTCTGGTTATAAGAAACCCAATTCCTATTAAAATGCTGTCAGGGTGCTGCACAAGTTAACTGCGTAAAGTTCATCAATGGGTTCAGCAGCCAATCAATGAGGTCCGATGATAACTAAGCTCGATGATTACACTGTGCTTGATCATTCTGCTTCCTGCATGAAGCTCCATTAACAAGGCTTCATCGGCTAGCTTAGTCAGCTGGGTTTGCTCAATAATTACTGCGAACGTGATCGCTCAGATTCATCAGTGACACTTGTCAGAATGGAGTAGCATCAGAATGCCGCAGATCACAGACTGGTGCCAGAGTGGCTTTATTTGTCCTTTAGGAGTGTCACCGGTGTTACGAAATGCAAGGAACGGTGTTCCTAATGGGTTTTTTTGTGTTGTTACTAGAAATGTTGCTGCTTTTGTTTTCACCCTACTCGTTTTCTCCTCTCTCTCTCTCTCTCTCTCTGTCTCTTTTTCCTCAGGTTGTGCGTTTGTAAAATACTCGTCTCATGCTGAAGCTCAGGCAGCCATCGGTGCACTACACGGGAGCCAGACAATGCCTGTGAGTATCCTGTAACTGTGAAAAGAAAGAGGGTGTTGAGGGGGGAAAAAAGAGAGTGGTGAGTCACGCAGACAAATGAGTCAAATAGCGTTTAATTGCCTTCCCAGAGTTAAGTTATACTTTATTATTCCCAAGGAGGAGACATGTCCTTTGGATGTAACCCATCCTAAATTTTTCAGAGGACTGAGCACCAACTCTAGCTCTGAGGCCATTGCCTTGGCAAGAAACATAAAAGCACATGTGCGTGCAGCATGGGTGTGCAAGTACAAATACAAGCTTATGTCCCGTGTCAGTCGAACCACACTAACATGTCCTGCCGTGTGAATGTGTGTGTGTGGGTGGTTGTACAGGGTGCCTCGTCCAGTCTGGTGGTAAAGTTCGCTGACACGGATAAGGAGCGCACCATCCGCCGCATGCAGCAGATGGCCGGTCAGATGGGTATCTTCAACCCCATGGCCCTGCAGTTTGGAGCCTATGGGGCTTACGCTCAGGCAAGAGTCACATACAGATATATAGAGGGAGAAATTTTCATCAAGAGTTATTTATGCGTTGAGCCACGGGGATTAAATACTGTGCTAAAGCTCAACTTGTAAACGTGTTGTTACCCCTTGAAATGTTTTGCATTTTATGTTACAGCCACAAACTGAAATGTACTTTATTTGGATTTTAGGTGACGTATGAAAAGGAAGAAGGGAATATTTGTGAAATGGGAACGATGTATGGAGTAGAATAGGTAGCACTATACAGAGAGGGTCCTTGACGCTGTGGTCCAGGGTTCAATTCCCGGCCTTGCGACCTCCTCTTTCCTTTCTGATTACAGCATATATTTATTAACAATTCTTTCTTTCAAAATACCTCAGGCTCAGTCAGATTTGATGAAGAACATCTAAATTAAACTCTCAATTAGATTTAGGCCAAGAATGTACTTGTAGCTATGTTTGCTCTATGTTGTATAGAGTTTAGAGTCGTCTTGCTGGAAGGCAAATCTCCCTCCCGGTCTCAAGTCTCTACAGGACTGCCTTCTGTTTAGCTCCCTCAACTCTGACCGGCTTCCCTCTCCCTGATATGTGGGCCAAAATGTTATTTTTTGATTTCATCTGACCAGAGCACCTTCTTCAACGTGTTTCTTGTGTCCCCTATGTTTATGTTTGTGGCAAACTGTAAATGGCAATAAGAATCCTGGTCAGATGCCCAAACAACCTTAATTGACTCCTTTTGATGCCGGGGAGCAGCGACTCTACTTCGAAGCCCCCTGGACGATGGAGCGGCTCACTATATCTCAAATGCTGAGCCCAAGCACTCTGTGGGGGGAAGCTCATTTCGGCCGTATCCAGGATCTTGTTGATTTGGTCATGATCCATTTCTCATTACCATAGGTGAGGGTCAGAACGTAGATGGACAAGTAAAGCAAGAGCTTTGATTTTTGATTCAGCTCTTTATTCATCACAACAGGCCCAAGCAGTGGCGTCATTACTGCAGGAAAAGCCCGAATCCATCTATCTACCCATCCTACCACGCTGCAAAAAGAGAACTAAAAGTATCTCTTGAAATGAGTGTATTTGTCCTTGATTTGAGCTGTCAAGTTTAAATGATCTGCTGATAGAATGAGATTTTTGCGCTTAAAATAGGAACAATTCATCTCCATCATCTTATTTCAAGTGCAGTGTATCTAATTATCTTATTTTAGGGGTCAAAATACTCATTCCATTGGCAAATAATCTTATTTACCTGCTCAAATCAAGGACAAGTACGTTCATTTCAAGAAAAATTCCCTTACTTTTAGTTCCCTTTTTGCATCCCTTGTGAACAAAACACCGAGATATTTAAAGTCCTCCACATGAAACAAAGAGTGAAGCCCAACCCAGAGCAGAAAGTGAGATTCAATAGGATCCAATAACACCAGAACCAGACCCTGGCGGAGTCCAATGTGCACGGGGAACCGGCTCTGATGACATCACCCATTAGATATGCGATGTTTAGGATGTTGTTTTAACATGTAACCGTGCTTTAAACTTGACCACAGCCTTATCCCTGTCTTGTCAAGCGTGTTCTTTGGGTTTCACAATGCTGTTTGTTCACTAATGTTCTCTAACAAACCTGTAAGGCCTCCACAGACCAGCCGCATTTATACTCAGGTCAGCTTAAACACAGGTGAAACCCATCTTATTTGTATTTTTGATTGCCTTGGATTTTCTTTTCTCTATCAGCGCAAAAGGGCTGAACGGAAATGCAGGTCACCGTTTTCAGTATTCTGACTTGTATCAAGTGCACTTTTGTGTCTGTCTATAAATTCCCAATGAAATACATTGAATCTGTGGTTGTAACGTGACAAAAATGTGAAAAAAGTTCAAGGGGTCATGTATAGTTTTTGAAAGACACTGTAAATATCAAATAATGTCAGAAGAGGAAATGGAGGTCATGTCAGATTTTCGCGCTAGTCTTAAAACACAGAAACTTGGTTTGGGGAATAGAGGTTCGGTAAGAATCAATACCTGGTTTCTACCTAATGGCCTCTTTTTCTTGTCTCTGTGCTGTACCTCATTTCACTTTATAGCCCTACTTCTTCCTTTTATCTGTCTTTCTCATCTCAGTGACCTCACAGACAGCGGCATTCCTTTTATTACTCTCTGCTCTGCTTTCTAATCCCATCTCCTCCTCCTCCTCCTCCTCCTCCTCCTCCTCCTCCTCCTCCGCCTGCAGGTGCAGCAGCAGGCAGCATTGATGGCGTCTGTAGGACAGGGGGGCTACCTCAGTCCTATGGCAGCTTTCGCAGCAGCCCAGATGCAGCACATGGCCACCATCAATGGCCTCCCCGGAGCACCGCTGACCCCCACGTCAGGTAATAGTGGTGGAGGTCAAAGGTTAGAGGACCACAGGGAATAGCTACCATGGAGGTAGCGTTCGTGGCAGTGCTGACAATAGTGGCGGTTTTCCAAAGCACAAGCTAAAAAGAACGTCTACATTTTCCTTCAGGGAATGAATGTGATTCTACTTGACTCTAGCAAAATGGTTGCAGAATTAGTTGCAGATATCACTGGAAGAGAAGCAATGAATTGCAAGAATTTCAGGGGCATTTACTCAAAGGGGATGGCAACCATCGAGGAGACAAATACAACTTTGCATTGTTGTAATAAACAAGATTTGGCTGGTAGTGAACAGGATGAGGTCACAATGTTGCCAGATTATGTTCGTTACACTGCAAAAACCGACCTAAAAATAAGTAAAATGTTCTTAAAATTTGGTTTTTTCTCCTTGATTTGAGCAGGTAAATGATATTATCTGCCAATGGAATGAGTATTTTGACCCCTAAAATAAGATAATTAGACATCCTGCACTTGAAATAAGATGATGGAGATGATTTGTTCCTATTTTTAGTGCAAAAATCTTATTCCATTGGCAGATAGTCTTATTTACCTGCTCTAATCAAGGACCGATACACAAATTTTAAGAAAATTTTGCTTATTTTTAGTTGCGTTTTTGCAGTGTACCCCAGGTCATGCAAAAAAAAAAAATAGCAAAAAGATCTGCATACTTCAGTTCTTGCCAGAACTGGTGATCAGATGTTTGTTCCTGATTAGGACTAACTTTGGGGGTAAACTAAGAAAAAAAACTGCTACAAAGAATGGAATCATGGCTTCAATGTTTTTTCTAAGGCTTTTTACACATCTTTATCAGGGGGGCCAACAACTGTGGAGGGAGATAAAATATAGTCTCTCTAACATTACCATCCGTTGTTGTCGTGTAACAAGAGTCCTAAAAACCAGAAGTGGTCACTAGAGTGGGAAAATACAGTTACAAGAAACTGTATTTATAAATCTGAGTGGTTCAGATTTATAATAATACATTTTAACTATGAATAAAATCCCCTGTAATTGTTTTCGAATGCACTGAAGTAAATTAATAGACTTTCAGGTATCGGAGCGTGGCTGTTTGGATGTCAACAGTTTTCGCTACCCCGCAGGATTATCTCAGCCATTCATGCTGTTGTGCAACCCTGAGGGTCAGGCAGGGCCAAGAAATCAGCCCTGACATTTTAGTGTCTTCACCGGTCCACTGGACCAGCCCCTCTGACATTTACGAGAGCGACTCGGTGGCCGGTCAAAACAAAACCTTTTCATCATGTCTCATGGAAAGAAGAAGGAAAAAAAAAAAAAAAAAGTTTGTCAATGTTTTTGTGTCTGCAGGTGGCAGCACTCCCCCGGGCATCAGCGCCCCCACAGTGACCAGCATCCCCTCTCCCATCAGTGTCAACGGTTTTACCGGCATGCCCCCGCCCCAGGCAAATGGGCAGCCACCAGCAGAAGCTGTCTTCACCAACGGCATCCACCATTACCCTGGTAGGTTTGATCATCTGTGGAAACAGCATCGTTTAGAACTGAAAGTTTTTTTTTTTTTTCCTATTTTCAACTATGCTCCACGACATCGAAGCTTTATAGATACAAATCAGTTCAAGTGTGCATGGTGTCAGTTTGCATATGTTAGCATCTACAAAGGATGTTGTTACGGGCAAATGAATGCTCAGCGAGCATGGCGTGGAGGTGAGCGTCTAATTAACGCTCTGATGCTGTGAATATGCGCTTGTGTCATGAGCCCTGGCTCGTGTTTTTGTGACGAGATGGTAGAAGAAAACTATGTGCCTTTTTTTTTTTTTTACGCTTTTGTCTCCGCAGTGTTGCAGGAGGTGGTTTTTAGGGAGGACTCAGAGAAAAACGGCTTGGGCGTGGCTCCGCGGAGTTGTTTTGGGGTTCAGGGTGGCTGCTTCCTCTCCTCTCTCTCAGAAGGTTAGCGCTCTCCCCCCCCCCCCCCCCCCCCCCCCTCGAACCCACCCCCACACACCCTCACCCACATTTCTCATTGAGCTTAAGACGGTGTGGAAGGTTTGAACCCTAAATGTATTTTTATTAGGTTTTATTACATCTGTGGAGGAAACTGTGAGGGATTCTAAACTGTGAATGTGTAGGAATCGTTTTCTAAAGAATATATTTTTGGGCTGATAAGTTTGACTGTGTGTGTAATAGGCGCTTAAATAAATAGATGCCTTTCTAACCTACAAATCAACTTTTGATGAAGGCTTTCCAGTCTGTTTCATAAAAACAACAATGAAGGAAATAACATTTCTAGCCTCATATTTTGTACAGTGCCTCGCAAAAGTATTAAAAGAGTCCAACTGTGGAATCCAACCTCAGCAGGGTTACATAATAAAACTGAATCCCAAGCTATAAACAGAGCACTGTTTAATCCATCTTCTGAAAAGAAGAGACCAAAACTGATCTAGAGCCACAGGCTGGGAAAAGTATCTTGGGTAACCTTGCTTTGGTAACTCTGGAGGAGCTGCAGAGATCCACAGCTGCGGTGAATTTGTTGACAGGGAAACATTTAGGCATGCATTCCACAAATCTGGCTTTTATGGGACAGTGACAAAAAGAAAGCTATTGTTGAAAAAAACATGTGTTTGGAGTTTGCCAAAAAATCATGAAGAGGACACAGCAAGCTTAAGCAAGAAGCTGCTCTGGTCTTATGAGACAAAAGTTAAACTATTTGACCCACATAAAAAAATGCCAAAGTGAAAACAAGCAATTCACTTTGCCCTATGCACACTGCCCCCATGTTGAAAGATAGTAGAGGCTGCATCATGCTGTGGGGTTGCTTAGAGTCAGCTGAAATAGGGAAACTAGTCAGAGTTGATTTGAAGACAGATGGAGGCAAATACAGAGCAATCTGTTAGACCAGGGGTTCCCAAAGTGGGGGTCGGGACCCCCAGGGGGGTCACGGTACATCATCTGGGGGCTACGAGATGATCCAAATGAAGATCTAAATGCCTGACTTTACAATGCCAGAGATATAATTGTTTTAATATGGCAAAGATATGCCTTTAACTATAGAAAATTATATTTTTCTCGAGACATAATGACTTTTCATCAAGCTTTTTCTCACAAATATGTGAAATTGTCTCAAAGTTTTTCTGTGGAAATTTACTTCTCTATGGGTAATAATTAATTTTTTTAATTACGAGAATGAAGTCATTATATTAGGTGTACAAGAACAAAGAACATTGCAAAAATAAAGTTGTAATATTAGTAAAATAAAATAAAAATTCTTTACCTCACTATGTTCAATAAACTTAAATTCAATCAAAATCAAAAACCTTTGGAAGTGTTTCAAAGTCCTGCTACAATTTTGATGCTGATTTGCTGAGATTTCCAAAAAGAAAAAAAAAATGCCCCTTACCCATGCATCCATCAAGAGAGGGTCGCCGATCTCTGCCGCTGTTATTTTGGGGTCCGCGGGCTGACAGGCTAGGGAAGTCCCGTGTTAGACGACCCTAAGCACACAGTCAAAGCAACACTGCAATTGTCATAGATCAGGGGTTCCCAAAGTGGGAGACCAACAAAATATTTTCTTAGGGGGCTTAATACAAAATTATGAGCCATACTTTTGTGATTTTTACCTGTACAAAAATTTTCAAAATCCTTTTCCTTCCACTTCACAACCATGCATTACTTGGTGTTAGTTTATCACGAAAGATAAAACACAATGCAAGTTTGTGTTTGTAACAGGACAAAACGGGCAAAGTTATAAGGGGCATTTCTGCCAGGCACTGTATAGGGAAAGAGCAAATTATACTTTAAATGTGCAATTAAATGAAATTGTAAAGCGTTTTAAAAGTTTTAAGGAGCAGAAAGTTACAGTGAGATACTTTCATGTTTTATGAACTCTAAAAAGGCAAAAGTGTCATCTCGCCCTTTCGCAAACTGTGACCTGAGAGTCACCTTTGCCTATTGGCTCCCAGCAAAATAACGGATCACGGGTGGAAAAAGAAGGCTACAATATGATTTCACACCCTGTAACTTTTATAGAGCTCTATTTTAGCCCTTACCTCTCCTCTTTCCTTCAGGCCATCTGTGACTGTGCTGCAGCGTTGCTGTCGGTTCACAGTGTGCTCGATATTTCTCGGCCGTTTCCAGTGATATTGGGTTGATCGGTGTGTGTGTCTCTGTGTGTGTCCTGGTGGGTGTACCCCGTGTGCATGCGTGCTACGTGGAGACGGGCAGGTATAAACCTCGGGGATGAATATCAATGTCCGGCGGCGGCTCATAGCAGCGAACGTGCTCACAGCTGCGCTTTTATGAAAATTGTTCGGAGTAGTTGCATGATATGGGGAGTTTTATCATTTTTTATTGTTTTCCTTTTGCTTTGAATTGAGTCATGTCTTTTTTTCTTCTTTTTTCTTTTTTTGTCTTTTAGTCTTTCAAAGTTTTACTTGTTTTCAAGAATAATACACCAGAGCCACTTTACTTTAGGAGGAACACAAAGTGAAGATTTTTGGACAAGTGAGCCGCTTCTCACCTTCCTGTCTCTTCTCCTCCTTCGCTCCCCTTGTTATCTTCTCCTCCTGCCTTCCTCCGTGCCCTCTCATCCATCTACATTCTCCGTTCGTCTCTCCGCCTCACCTCTTCTCCCCCCCCCCCCCCTTGCACACACCTCCGCCCGTCATCCTCCTCTCTTTCCCTCTATTTCTCTCCCTCTCTTTTTGAAGCAGCTCAAAGTCCCACTGCAGCCGATCCTCTCCAGCAGGCTTACACAGGAGTCCAGCAGTATGCAGGTCTGTCCGTCACTCTGACCGCCGAGCTGATCGGTCTGTCTGCATGGATGGATGGATGGATGGATGGATGGATGCGAGTTAATACCTGATACCCAAAAACAGTGGGGGGGGGGGGGATGACAGCACGAAAAGAGGGGGAGAGCTACGATAAGCGCTCTTTGTGTTTGAATTAGTATTTTGATCATGTAACGTTCCCTCTTACAGTCTAACTGGATCAGTTTATTCCCTCCCAGGCTGTGTTTGTGCAACACGTAGACTCCATTGTGTATGCTATCTGATCGATTGCTCGCTGTGCGCCTGCATATATCACATTGTTTGTATGTATTCAAGTGTGCGCTGTAGTCATGACTGTTATCTGATCTGCGGCATGTGTGTGTGTGTGCGTGTGCGTGCGTGTGTGTGTGTGTGCGTGTGGGTCTCAGCAGCCTACCCCGCCGCATACGGTCAGATCAGCCAAGCCTTCCCCCACCCTCCGCCCATCATTCCACAGCAGCAACGAGAAGGTAACACACACACTCACAGAACCAGTATTGCAGACATTTAATTTTCCCTCTGCTCTTCTTTTGTGTTTCCAAGCCGCTTGTATTGCATCTTTTCTTTTGTTTCTGACTGATTCAAGCAGCTGTGTGACACAACAACACAGCAATGTTTTAATTCGGATCAACGAAGCGAGTCTGAACGGCTCAGGTTTTGTCTGTCCTAATCTTTGGCGAATGACTTTAAAACATGAAATGTCTTTAAAATTGAATTTTAAATAAAAGAAATAAAAGAAAATAAAAGGGTGGGGGGGAATAGTATCTGAAACTTTGCTGTAAACCTGCATGTTCAAACTTAATGACCCCGAGGAGGAGCACCCTCATGTCTGGGACCTTACTGCCCTCTTGTGGAAACGATAAAAAGCACTTCAACATCGCCGTCATAGATTCTACCTTTTTAAGCCTGCCGTGGTGATTTGATAAAAGGAAAACTGACATATAAATCTACAGTAGACTACTCTTCAATTTGTGGCCTTTAAAAGTGTTTACAATTACTGTCAACTGATCACGGCACACAGAGATAGGCTATGTATTCGGAGTAATATTTGGAAAGGCTGCTGTTTTGCTCAATTTTAGTCAGTACGCTTTGTTAAATTCAAACAAAATGTAGTTCTCACAGTCCCTCAGTTGAAGAATCCATTCTGGGACACTGGATATTTTTATTTTATTGTACTGCGAACTCGTGAAATACCAGGAGGTCTTACAGGAAAACAAAGGAAATGGTTCACCAGACACAACATCATGCATTTCTTTTTTATTGGCTGAATCCCGAAGAAAAGTGTGTGGGGTAGTGAGCCGAAGGGAAAAGAGCATAAGAGAGGATGCTAGACTCTGAAAATGTTTTATCCACTAATTAAATATTTACAAATACATTTTAGGATTTGTTTTAATTATTTCATTATTCTTCATTTTGTATTGTTTTGTAATTTGATACTGCAAAAATGGGGATTTTGACAAATCTTTGCCAGGGGTGTCAGTAATTGTGTATCTTCTGGTGTTAACTGGGTCTTCTCCCGTCATGGTCCCTTTTTTTAACTTTCCCCTTTTTTCACCTTTCCATCTCTCCTCCTCTTCTCCCCTGTCCTTCAACCGTCTCTCTCCCTGTTTTTATTTATTATATTTTTATTTTTTTTTTGGTGTCTCCCCCTCACTGTCTCCGTGCAGGACCAGAGGGCTGCAACCTGTTCATCTACCACCTCCCTCAGGAGTTTGGGGATGGAGAGCTGATGCAGATGTTCCTGCCTTTCGGTAATGTCATCTCCTCCAAAGTGTTTGTGGATCGGGCGACAAACCAAAGTAAATGCTTTGGTGGGTAAAAATGAACAGAATCAAAAATATGTACTGGTTACTGTTTTCTGTTTGCTTGCTTTACTGAATGTGTGTCAACCTTTTTTTTCTATCCATTTAATAGGAAAGCAAAACAAAGTGCTTTACAGTTTTCTTCGAAAAGCATGCATTAAAGAAAACATGTTCTCCTGTTGTTTCTTACTGCCGTTTTACTTTAAAGCTCAATATTTATAATTTATAATTTTATTTAGATGTCTTTCTTTTTTTTCATTTATATATGTGCTCTTTGTGACTAATATAAATGTTACTCCCTGGAAACATACAAAGATACAGAATTGTTGTCTCACTTAATCACTGACAACGATGACAGGTTTTAAATGAATGGTCGAGAATGTCTGATGCTGAATCCATATGTTGCAACCAATTAGCAAATTAGCTTTCGCTCATTATTACATATGATGAATGTGCTTGGATAAAGCCTTTTGAGCTTTGCATGAACCCTTCCGTGTTTGATGCAAAGCTTATTGTTGTTGCGTTAGGTTACGTTGCCTTGCAAAAGTATTCCAACCCCTGAACTCTTTAACATTTTGTCACATTACAACCAGGAACGGCTGTATCTTTCTGGGAATTGGAAAAATACAGCAGACAAAGTTGTGCATTAATATTAAATAGAAGTAAAATAACTCGGGGTTTCCAATAAATGTTTACAAATAGAAATCGGAAAAGTATGACGTGCATTTGCATTCAGCGCCCGTCCCTGAGCTCATACTCTACTGAGCCACCTTTTGCTGCAAATACAGCAACAAGTTATTTGTGGCATGTCTCTAGCAGCTTTGCACGTCTACAGACTGCAATTTGTTGCAGCAAAACTCAACTCAATCCGAATGGATGGAGATGATCTGCCAACTTCCCTTTTAAGTCTAGCTAGAGACTCTCATTTGGATTTAGGTCTGAACTTTGACTATGCCATTAGTACATTAATCCGCTTTAAATTAATCCGTTCCACTTTAGCGGCGGTTGTATTTTTTTTAGGCTGCTGTTCTGCTGAAAAGCAAATATCTGCCACAGTCTCAATTCTTTTGCAGCCTCTTACAAGTTTTATTCCATTATTGCCTTTTATTTCGCTGCGCCCATCTTCCCATTACCTCTGACCAGCTTCACTGTACCTGCTGAAGAGAAGCATCCCCCACATCATGAAGCTGCCGCCTCCATCTGTTGCTGCTGGCATGGTGTGCTCAGGGTGATGCCCAGAGTTTGTTTTTTTAACCAAACGTAACTGAAAACGTTAACTTTTGGTCTTATCTGACCAGAGCATGTTGGTAAATCCTACATGGCCTGAGGCAAACTGTGACGGGGGGCTTATTGTTTATTTCTTATTATTTCTTTTCAGCAAAATAGTTCTTCTTAGTGCTCTTCTATAAAAGCCAAATTTGGTGGAGTAAGAAGTTAACAGTTGTACTGTCAAAAAAAGGACTGACACCTGAGCCTGGATCTCTGCAGGTCCTCCAGAGTTACCATGAAGCAGTTTGCTGCTTCTCTGACTAATCCTCTCGTTTTCCAGCTTTTTTTCCTGTTAAGGATTTATAGGATTTATAATCCTTTCCATTTTCAGTTGATGGATTAAACGGCGCTGTGAGATTTCCAAAGTTTGGAATATGGGTTTACAAACTAACCGAGCTCTAACCTTTTCGTTGGTTGTCCTGATGATGCTTGCTCATCAATGCCTTCTAACAAACCTCTGAAGCCTTCACAGAATAGATGGATTAATACAGGCATTAAACAACACGCGTGTTGACTCTATGTGCTTACCAGGTGACTTCAGAAGGCCATTCATTGCACTAGATTTTTTAGTCAGGGGTTTTAAGCCTGAATGCAAATGCACAGCAAACCTTTCAAAAGTTACATTGGTATAGCCTCTTTTGCAAGGCATTGTACATGCATTGAGCTTTTAAAGACTACATTTTTTTTTACTTTAGGGTTCAGTCATTGTCATATTATTAATATCCAAAATCAATGATATGTTCACTCCGTCATGGGTAGAATGTCTGTGTGAAAACATAATTTTTGCATTTTCATCCCTTATTCTGTACTGCCTCACAAACCCAAACTGTCCCCGCATCTTTATTTAACAAGGTCGTCCCCCCGTCTCCTCCTTTTGGCCTCCCTCTACAGGGTTTGTGAGCTTTGACAACCCAGGTAGTGCTCAAGCTGCCATCCAGTCCATGAACGGCTTCCAGATTGGCATGAAGAGACTGAAGGTCCAGCTCAAGAGACCAAAGGACGCCAACCGCCCCTACTAGCCCTCCTCCCCTGCCCCAGCCGGCCGCCGCCATCGTTGGCGGGCGGGGCAGGCGTTGTCAACAGGAAAAGACAGGTCAGATGCCATTGGAGCCTGATAACTGAACCAAAGCGCGCGCAACAGCCGCAGTGTTAAGCTGGCAAACGCTCCGACGGCAAGCCCATTTATGGCGCCGCCTGATGTGTTTTCCATAACCTTTTATGCAAGTCGTAAAACACTCGCAGGCACCTAATAACAGCCTGATCATCTGTAAAATGCTTGTAAAGATTAGTGAAGTCTTACTCCTGTGCAGACAGTTTAAGAATATATTTGGTAAGGTTATGCTAATGAAGCTCATACAGGACTTGGCAGGGAGTATGAGTGAGAAAATGGTTTTGAAAGCAGGGAGCATTTAAAAAAAAAAAAGCAAAAGCTTTTCACTAATCTATAAATCCAGAAGCCTACGAATGGTTTAAAAAAAAAAAAAAAAAAAAAAAAAAAAAAAAGGTAATTTAGCATTCTCCTTATTTCTGTAATAGAAAAAAATCAGTGCCCCCTGAAAGGTTTTGATATTGAAAATAGATTGTGTCTTCTGTTTTAACATCGGTCAAACACAAAGCTGTGGAGGCATTTCCTTCCACGCTCCCTCCTCTGTTTGCAGAACATCTTTACAGTAAGTGACCCTGCATGTTACCCTGTAGGTAAAAGATAATTGGTAAATGCTTCAGCGTGTTGCACAGAGAAGGAAATGGTTCCAAGGGGGGAGGCATTTATTACCCCTCAGGCGAGTAATTGTGCCGTTCCTCTTTGTCTCCTCCCTTCATCTGCGTGATGGAGGGTTCGGCCCGCATCGTTCATTCACCGCTGATGACTTCATTCAAGGGCAACTTATCACCCACTCACAAACCAGCTGAACCATCCCACATAGTGTCCTGGGGCAAATCACTGGCAAAATATTGCATTCTCATACGAGGTTGTCAAAGAATATTTAGGGCGCAAGTTTTTCGTTTTTGTTCTTTTTCTGCATCTACATTTTGAAACTAAATATCCGTGTCTACATATTACAGCTGCCTCTGTCCACTTTCTCCCTGAGCATTTCAGTGCACTACTTTTTTTTGTTGGCCAACAAGCTTCAGAGAGGCAGGTGTACTTTAAATATTCTGTTGTCATACAGTATCATGTCATGGCATATCGTCACCCTTTCACCACCAGGCTTTGCGGTTTGTTTGAGGCGCTCGTGAGGATATGCCGTTTTTTTGGTTTCGAGCAAACATGCCGCTGCATATTATAGGCAATCGTCTCTGCTTTGACTTCATCTGGCCAGAGGATACCGTTTCAAAAGTCCTTCATTCATTCAGAGGCAACTGTAAAAATAGAATTTGTGCCAACAAACCTTTTTTTTTTTTTTTTTACGATAGAAGAAGCGTTTTCCTGTCAAACGAAGCCACACTTCAGGAATTTAAAATGCTAACAAGAAAACTACAACCTGAGATGGAGCTCCTGGGGTTTTCTGCAATTTCTCTTGAGATTGCGAGGTCAGAGCCTTAGGTGAATTTTATTCAATTCAATTCAATTACATTTTATTTATATAGCACCAAGTCATGATACATGTCATCTCAAGGCTCTTTCCAAAGTCAAATTCAGTCAGATTATACAGATTGGTCAGAAATGTTCCTATCTAAGGAAACCCAATAGATTGCATCGAGTGTTTACAAGCAGCATTCACTCCTCCTGAAGGAGCGTAGAGCCACAGGGAGAGTAATCTGCATTGTCCATGGCTTTACAGCAATCCCTCATACTGAGCAAGCATGAAGCGACAGTGGAGAGGAAAACTCCCCTTTAACGGGAAGGACATTTATATGACATCCACTCCTGTGAAGACTTGTAGCTGACTTAAATGTTTCTAATTGTGAATGATCTTATCGTACTGTATTATGATGGATTTAATAATGTTGGTAAATGGCCTACAGATATGAGCACAGTGACCCTAGCTCCCAGCAATCAAACATTCTCTTTTTTAATGTATTCTTGCATTTCACCCCACAGATAATGTTGTTCATTTAAACCAAATCATTCTAACAATTCAAAGGACTTGCTTTTAAAAATGCATCAATTTTGAACTTCTTGTTTACTTTAGGAAATGCTGATGCTAATTCTTACGGTAACTCTTCTACACAGATGCTTTTGCAGTTCCTCTGTCCACCATCATTAAGAAATCACCCCCATATGTTTAGTTTCTAAATATTTTTCCATCAAGTTTACATAACCCATTGTTTGATAAAGGGCACTGTGAACAACTTCACAGTTAAAAACTTGTCATCTAATTTTTGCTTGTCACTTCATTCCTGAATATACTAAAATCCCATCACTGCATACTTTCCTGTACCTCACATCGAACCTTCCTGAAGAATGTTGTTAAAACGTACTGGATACGTTCAGGAAAAAGGATGTGTTATGGGGTGATTTATATTGGGGTACTTTCATGGAACTTAGCTTATCACTGGTATGAAACTCTAAAATAAATGACCTGTAACCTTCTCATAACTCTCATGGCACTTACAAGGTGCTTTCTGGAACTCACTGGATACTTTGAGTATCCACGTCTGTAATATGAAGGCACTTACAGTAGGGTACTTTCCTTGAACTTACCAGAAGCTTTCATATCTTCCATGAGACTGACTAAGTTCAGGAACTGGGCTGTGTTAGAAGGTGAAGAATAATGGGTAAATGTAAAGACACATAATAAGTACTGACTATTAAACGTTTTAAAAATTGCTTTTGCTTACTTTCCGGGATTTGTTGTGTACTTTTCATCAGAACTTGCCAGTAACTTTGATGTAACTTTATTAGAACTTACTAGCACTAGTACTTGAGAAGTAGCTGTATTATGAGATGACTTATGAGTGTTTTCCAGGAACATTCATGGAACTTACTTGGTACGTTCTAGCAAATTACTTGTAACTTTTAGAAACATATCAATTGATTTCCAGCAACTTCTGGGGTACTTTTGTAGAACTTACCATGCTACAAATAAGTTCCCTGAAACTTCCAAGATAGTACCTTTTAGGTTATGTAGAAAACTAAGTACTGGGAAAGTATCCATCAAGTTTCCTTGGAAGATGTGGGCCTTATTTTGTAATGCTAGCATTTCCTTCAATCTTTAAGAAGACTTTGAATGAAAAAGAGAATGCATTTTCTACATTTTTGTTGACAAAACCATATTTTCTGTGCTTTACAGGATTTGTTGAGCTGAATAACATGTTGACCACTTGCTACCCACCGCTGAGTGCAAACTCAGCTTCTGGACCACAAAGGCTGCTTCAGAAAAAGAGAAGAAGAGAGAACGAGCATTGACCAGGTCCAGCACACCTCCCTTTGGATGTACTAAAACTTTTGAACTCAGAGAGCATTTCTGGTTAGCACCAGGACTCCTTTTCCTCCTGCACACATATACACAGTTCCTCCTCCTAAATACCCTGCTTGATTGACAGCTACCGTTTCCTGGACTACAAACACTTTTACTTGAACGCTGAGAGGGGAAAAAAGGTAAAAGATCATCCAGCGAACCTACAGACAATGACAAATTCAACCGAACTCTGCAAGGGAATACGGACGCCCAAAGTCCAACAGGAAGAAAAAAAAAAAAAAAACTTTTAAAAAAACTGGTGGATTGCCGTAGGAGATCCTTCTGACAGATGGTTTGAGTTTTTTGGATAACTGACTTTTGAAGAACGATTTCTAAGACTTCAAGCAACTAGGTGCAAATTGTGAGAGAGAGGAAGAACTGAAGTAGGGAATGTGACATTTTCACAACACAGATTTGGGATGGCCATCTTCAGCTCGGAGTGCCTGTCCGTTTCCAGGGAACACCGTTGCCGAGGAGAGCCGCAGCAACGGATTCCAGGGAGTCTTATCCGTCATTCCTTAGTTGTTTTAGGGACCAAAAGACCAAACGTTTTTATCGCTGAGGACTTGTAGCTCTAATATACTCGGACCACCGCATCTCTTTCAGTCAGCGTCGCCTGCCCGGAGAGAGTTGCCCTCAAAATAAGTGTACATTTCAAATATATACAAAACCTGTATATATACATATATATTGCTGATATGCTTTTTTGAATACAGGCAGAGCTATTTCAGATGAGCAAAAGGGGTCTCTCACTTCGCTAGTTTACAATTACGCAAAAGGTTTATTTTTGTTCCCCTTTTCATTTTTTTTTGTTTTTGTCTCGGGAGGGATGACGAATGCATGGGAGGGGCTGCTCCGTATCACAGCCTTATCTTTTTTAAATCGACATCCTAACCTCACAGATAAATTAACATCCGAAACGTTTGAAATATATGAACTTGTTTATATTTGCAGTACATATATATGTATAACAAGCATTCAAGCAAATGTATTCATATATACAGTATATATGGATAACAGATATTAATCACAAATATATGTATTTATATGCACATATTTTATATATGTGTGACTGTACATAGAGCGGCTACTGACTATGTTGAGCTGTAATTTTTTTGTAGATTTTAGCAAGAGTTTGATGCATTGCTCTGCTTGGGAAGAACCGCACATCTGGCAGCTCCCCAAAACTGCAGGCATTCCTATCTCCTGATAACCTATATGCTGACATACGACATGTTACTAAAAAAAAAAAAAAAAAAAGGCAAAAAAAAAAAAGAAAAGAAAAAAAAGATCAGCGCGTGTGAGAAATCGTATCTTCTGTAAATATTATCAGAAAAATGCAAAAAGCCACCTCTCAGTAGCAGGCTTTAGAGAATCAGGCTAAAGAGGATTTTCTTTAGAAGAAAAAGGACAATTATCTTCGACTCTATTCCAAAACATATCATGTGAGCTCACACAGACACACACACACATACATATGCAGACACCCACAAACTTCTCTTTGAAACTTGAACCAAAACGAATACGTCTCACAACCCTTGCTCTCTTTTGCATTCAGTAAAGTGCATGTAGCGTATGGGCTGTCACCACGTCGAGGTGTGCCTTGTCACCTGCAGAATCTGCCATCCAGCACTGTGCTCCCACAATGGAAAAAAAACAAACAAACAAAAAAAAAAAAACACAGACACAAAGAACCTGACTACACACTTCTGCAAGCAGCCAATGCGCTATTATGATGTCAAAAACCACAGGCCGATCCATATCATTTCTCCGCCATGTAGAGAGCTTTAGCGCATGTCAAACGGAGCAAATCATCCAATCACTGTTGGGTCTAACTTTGTCTTTGGAAAAACATACAACAAAAAAAACATGCATTTAGAGCTAAGGTAGACACGCGTGATTACACTTTATAAAACGTGGGCATTAGGTGACCTGTTGGCACAGGTGTCGAGAATCAAAGCAGTGTGCAGGGCTCCTGTAACTACCTTCCTCTGGTTGAAGCTGGAGAAAATAACAGGCGTGGCTGAACGAGGGAAGTGACTGAGCAGTATTTACGGCTATGACGTTATTGCAATGTTGATCAGGATGTTGGAAATCTGGTTTTGCATAACATTTCGCGTTTTATGAGCATGTCTCTGCTGGTGACATGAAGCATTCGCTTTTAAGTGTGTCAGATTGCCTTATAACACGTTCCCATCCAATTGAATAAACATACTGCTTCACCACACAATTATAGACAGCCCTGGCAGAGATGTGTACAAAAAGCCTTAAAGTACAAGGTCATTATGGAGACATTGTGACCCCCTAACACTTCTTGCTGTAATTGTCTAACAGTAAGGTTTGGAGACTTTTTCCTTTCTTTTAACATCCGTCACCATCCTGCTCACTGTGCATGTTGGCAAGATGCAGGTGCTTCTCAACGGATTACAATATCTTTGAAAGGTTAATTTATATATTTATTTATTTTTTCAAATATTCAGTTGAGATAGTTAACCTTGTAGATTTTGTTAACACAGCTTGATATTTCAAGGGTTTCTGTTTTTGTTAACTTTGCTAAATATGGCTTACAGCTGCTGAAAACCCAAAATGTTGTTTCTCAGAAACATAAGAGGATGATAAAACAATACAAGGTTTGGAATACAAATACAAACCAGAGTAAAAACCAACAAGACCAATAAAAACAAAATGCAACACCATCAAGTTCAGAAGAAAGAATCAGTGAGGACCCTTCCAATGAATAATATAACTTAATAATTCCAGTTTTATTTTTCAAACTAATTAGGGAAACATATGAACTTTTCATTGATATTCTAATTTAATGTGATGCACCTGTAAACTTATAGAGCCTGGTTCCAGTAGATGGTTTAAAGGGGCCTAGTCACATATTTTGGCCATAAAAAAAACAACACAGAAAACCACATATTCATCTTGAAATAAAGCAATATCTGCCAAGCATTCATCTTGATAGAGTTTACTTAGTCCTTTTTGCTGCTGAAAAAGATTTTTCACCAGGTACGATCAGCACGTTGTTGCGCCATCTGCCCACAGTACCGCATGACTATCAGAAAGCAAGATGGTGGCGCAGCAACCGTAAGGGCCAGCAGACTGTCCTGCAATGCCTCACGGCAAAGTGACGGCTCGCCGTGGTCGAAGATCAACCGGATCTAAAGGTTAAGGTTAACCTCTTCGTTTTCGCTTCTCCTTCTTGCTAACAAGCAGAGCAAAAACAAAGCGTAAAACACAGAAATAAAGTATGATAAGCCAACAGGGCATGACAATTTAAGTGGAAAACCTTTAAATGTAAATATTCGTAAAGTCATAGTATGTGACTAGGCCTCTTTGAACTTTTTAATCCCTGTTCTGTAAATATGTGCTAGTGCAAGTTAAGGCCTTTGTCCTTTTCAGCCATTTCCATCCATCCATCGTCTACGCCCGCTTATCTGTGGAGGGCTGGTGCCTATCTCCAGGGGTCAGTGGGTGAGAGGCGGGGTACACCATAGACAGGTCACATCACAGGGCACTTTCAGCCACTTCCCTAATTCTAAAAATGAATAGACTTCTGCCTTACTTGAAAGGCGTGTTTTCTTTTCAAGAAAAAGGCTTCAGATGAATTTATTTCTACAGGAATTGATATGGGCATTCTGACTTTATTTTTTTTTTTCCCAGAAAATAAATGTAATCAAAAGAAATTTTTTTTTCTTTTTCTTTTTTACTTGAAATGTTCGGTCCGATTACGGTACTGCAATAAAAAATAAATGTATTTCATTGCTTTTTTACACATCTTTACCAGGGGTTGCAGTCAGGTATGGAGGTGAGGTGCTGGTCTCATAAGGATGTACTAAAACTGCAAACTGAAGCAAACCCTCTGACTCAATGCAACTATTTCACTGAGGCTGACTTCACGGTTCTTCAGCAAGAAGTTTCTTACAGCACTCCGCAGGAAAATGCTGTAAACACCTACCATACACTTCTAAAAGGTCAACAGACGTAGATTTATTGGACTCCCCTCAACGCGTATTGAGCCGGTGGAAAATACTTAATGAATATTTATAGATATGCATATTTATAAGGCTATATGACACTTTTGGAAGACAATGCTTCCCGTTAGGTGCTGATACCAGTTTTGCTATAAACTGCTCATTATGCCGGTTCCCAGGCGTCTGCGTCTAACCTTTTTTAGCTGTTTGAATAATTTAACATTTACCTTCCAAATCCAGTAATGGTTTGACAAACCCGCACCACACATCCAGCGTTGTTTCCCCCCCCCCCTTTCTTTAAATGCGGCACTTAATTTACCGAGCGTGTCACTCAACGCAGCCCAGACGACCGACATGACGGGGCGGCATTGGAACAAACTGTTTAAAAGTAACGTCAAGAAAGATGTGGCTCACCTTTTCTGGTTGATCGCCATCCCATCTGTCCCTTTTTGACTGGCCCACTGCTGCACTGAGAGAACTTTGTAAAAACAGAGAGAAGTGTACACGGAGCAATCATCCATGTCTTTTACCCATGTTTTGATGTTGACAGATACAGCAATCATGTGAGGTACTAGTCCTCGTTTGCTCTGAATCAAAGCTGCAAGTTTACAGGCTTGGGGGGGTGCGGGGGGGAGTAAAACAAACTGGTTCAACAAAAAGAAACAGAGCAGAAGTTTGAATATAAATATATATAAATATATACATAAACTGATGAATATACTGTAAATTATTTCTTTTTTTGCTCTTTTTTCCTCTGTACATAGGTTTGCATATTTTATAGGACTTTTACTTCCATCTACAAGGACTGGATAAAGTACTTTAAATACTTTAAATAAATATATATAAATATAAATATATGAATGAAAACACGATAATGCTCATTAAAACCAGGTACAAAAAAATAAATAAATAGTTAAAAATAAACAGTCGCTAGGTTACGGTGAAAACTGTAGGACTTGACCAAGGCATTTATCCAGAATACAGTCAGGGAGAGCATTGACCTCAGTTAGAGCTTAGACACACATCGACCTATTTTATAAAAAACAAAACACGTAAAAAACGTCAGTGGGTTCTATTCATTTATTTGTTTAGGTATTTGTTTAGGAGTCATGTCTGAGACGATATGCATGCTTTTCACAGCATTATTTTTCTATGAGTTGGTACGTGACCAAAACTTTTTTTATATGACATGCACGGGCTGCCGTTGTGGTCCACAGATGATCTTTGTTCCTGCCTGAGGGACCAAGCCTTCAGCACTTCTTTGGTGACGGAGAAGAAAAACGAAACAAACTTTAAAAAAGAAAAAAAAAAAAAAAAAAAAAAAAAGCTCCTAGTGACCAAGTGATGTCAGAGACAGATTTTGATCATTTATTTATCTATTTATTTAATTTATTGTGTTTATTTATTTACGCTGTTTGATTCAAGATCCGAGCTCTGCTGTTGCCACTGACCCTTGAAAGCGCTAATTTGCATCCTTCTGAATTTTACTTCTCAAAGGACATTTTTTTTCTCCCCCTGTCACTAGTGGACGCTCAACAACAATGCAGTACTACGCTAAAGCCTTATGCATACTGTAACCATAGATTCATGCCGTTCTGAAAAATATATATATATAATTTAGCCAAGATTGACAAATGGAAAATTGGTCCCTTCTTAAAGGTACTTACAATTTGCTTCCATTGTAAAAGGTTTAAACATGTGGCAGAAGAAGCCCTTTTGTTTCAGAGAAGTTACCTACTTGGATATTTTAATCAAAGGAAGAACATCTATCGGGTGCCAATACTTATTGCAGCCAGAAAGCCTGGTTTCTTGTTCATCGCTGATTACGTCCATTCATTTCCCATTGTGTCTTCAAATATTCGACAGAGCTCTGATCTTGTTCAACCCATGTTTTCTGCCAAAAACAAAATTCAACGATGACTGCACTATTTCATCAAAAAAAAAAGAGAGAGGAAAAAATTCCAGGTTTCTTTTCTTTTCTTCTGTGCTATTACCAGTGTGATCTTATTTCTAAGGCTCAGTGGTGTTGCAAGAATCACATTTTACATCATGTGGTTTTGAAAGTGTTCTGGAAATCTACTGTATTTCCCAAATTTCAGCACAGATGGAGGGCTGGGGAAATGAATGTTGCATATTAAAGCTTTGCCAGGTTCCTAATGAGCTGAGCTTCTGATTGGGCAGTGCGCTTTAGGCTCCCGCCCCTCCCCCCGTCTCTCCAGACTGCACCATTCTCTGGTCCCCTGGACTCCTCTTTTTGTAATTTTAAATGAATGATGCGTCTCAGCTTAGCCCAATAATAAAGCACAGTCTAGAATAACGTAATCTGTGTGGTGTCGTGATTGTTGGGAAGTTATCATAGCAAGATTTGTTGTTTGTTGATATCAGGCATCAGCCTCTTACCATTTTCAAGGTATTGTAAGGGTTTTAAACAGTTACGACCTCAAGAGCGGAAACATTTTGTCATCCTGTCATTTAAAGTGCTAATACAATTGAAGCTTATCTAGCTGTACAGCAGATAGAGCAAGCCCTTTCCCCACCTGATGCTGCATAGTAGCAGCCAGCTGGACAAAAGGAAGCTACTTTAAAGTAATCTACCTTGCCAAAAAAAAAAAAAAAGGTTTGGGTGAGGTGGGATTGTTCCACGAAACCGGTTCAAGTGGTAAACTGGCGCTACCCTCAGTCCGACTAAATAACTAAACGAATGCCGAGATTAATAGATTAGTAGATATTGTTGTTATACTGAGATACAATAATCATATTTGTATGATTAAAGTCTCTGTACAGCAGTTCTGAATTAATTTATTTTAGGATATGAGAGTATTAACAAGGGGTGACTACAAGGGGAAGCAGGGTATTTTTACACATATTTATAAAGGAATAGGTTGAAGTAAATCCTCCCCAAAAACAAATAAGAGCCTGAAACATCAATTGGATGAGTTGTTTCTAGTGAGGCAATGATGTGGCATCATAACCCCCCCCCCCCCCCCCCCCCCCCTGACAACAAAGGCGCTGTTAATGGTGCCGATAGTGAAGCTCACAGTGTTAACCGACGCATTTTTGCCTTTTCTACCAACATCAAGGCAGAAATGACATGGAAATCGTTTCCAAACGAGTTGTAAATCGTGTCAGTGAATTTATTTTAAGGTAACCATGGAGAAATCGACATTAAAGCCCAAGTTTAAATGCCCAACTTAATGTATATATTAGTAACTTAAAATAGTTACTGCAGACTGATGCAGTTGTTTTCATGCTGTCATTGAGCCATCTATGGCAAGAATTTACAGTAAAATTCAGTATTACGAGGGAAAATTTTACTTTACTACACTACTTTACTACACTATTAAACGCTTTGTGCAAAATTGGAGTCCCATTAACTGATCATTGCCCACAAAGATTCAACTTATGCAACCACAAGTTGCAATATACATATATCCACAACACATAAAACAGTTGCACTAGCATCAACTTTTACCTTTGTATTTAACTGCTAGGCTTACGATGGTAATTTTTACCTTTATACAGACAAACCTAGCCTCCATGATTGATTGACAATCGTCGTCACGTCAATTAGGACCGGCTCCAGCATCAGTCCTGGTTAAGTACTGGAACAATTTTCATGGAAGAACTCTTCTGCCCTTTGAACACATTTAGTCACAAAAAACTTGGTACAGTCATAGAAACTAAAAGAGGGCCACCACTCAATCTGATGAAAGGTAACAGATAAGCTGTCAGCAGCATGTGTTCAGCAGCTGACTGCAGGCTAGCTACCAGGGCTGGGCGAGATGGCCTAAAATCGGTATCCCTACATATTAAGCAGTGCACCTCAATAACGATACCCCCCCCCCCACCCACTTTTAATATACATAGTTAGCAGTGAAAATACTACACCACCAGTTATATAAAGCTATATTATAAACTAGCAGCTTTTATTATTATTATTATTTATTATTCCTTCTACTGTTAAAAATATAGAATAAGCCTGGCTAAAATGACTGCAGCACCATGTAGGTTTTGACCCAAGCATTACCTTAGTTTGATATATATCAAATTATTTTTCAGGTCTATACATAATACGCAGGTCAATATACAGCAGTGTATCGATGCTCCGTAACATGAGAGCAGTGGCAGCTGGCCCATAGGGGGCAATAGGGCGCCGATCCTCCTTAAGCGCTTAGGAAAAATATAACAATATATGTTTATATTTTTAAAAGGATCAATCTTAATAGTGTGTATCTACATGTTTTTAAACAATATTCCCATCTACTTACTCTTATATGTTATACAGGCTCATGCCCAGTTGATACCAATATAAATGTGAAGTTAATGACTGCCATTTAAGCGACGTCTCTCATACACACTCCTAAAAAAATAAAACAGAAAGGAAGGTGTTGGTTGTTAAAAAGAAGCAACTGGCTTATGTTTCAAGGGATTTACTGAGGCTGCGGATTTATGCATAATACATTGAGTCAGATTCAGAATGGACAATTGTGAGTCATGAGATTCAGTTTGCATTTACATTGCCAAGGTCTTCAGAAGCAATAAATGCAGCTCAGTGTTAAAACATTCCAGAGGTAAAACATGATTTCACTTACAAAGAGAAGAAATTCTGAATAAATATACATTTATTTGTATGGAGGAGGAGGGGGGGGGGATTGGGACACATAGTGGCCAATAAGAACACGATCAAAAAAAATCTAAGTCATCCTAATTTCAGAAAACAACTGAAGACAAAAAGGCGTCATTAAAATGGTGAATATCAAGTGATTGATTTTTTTTGTTAGCAGATAAAAAAAATATCTTCCAGTATCTGGCTTTCCTCCAGGTCCTGCTGAACGCTCTGCAAAGAGCTCCCACCAGGAGTAAGCAGGTTTATTTCTGCGGATTTAGATCCAGTGACGATTGAACTGTGTCGCGACATTCTGGGTCTTCGAGCAGCGGGCTTGTACTGCTTTGGGGCAGAGACGGGACTAAAGATGTCCAATACCTCAGCCAAAGAATAATCCAACCTGAAAGAAAACAACACTTTTTTTTACTTTTGATTAAGCCTTATTATTGATTTTCATTCCCTGTCTGACCTTAGTTTGCTTTACCATGTTTTAAACACTCGAGCCAGTGGAGTCTTTCAGATACTGAAAGCCCAGGGTGCCAACACAATGTTCACAGGATGTACGCTCTCAGTATTCTCAACGAGTAAACACCCATAAAATCAGGATGGACAGACAGACTGGATGGATGGAAGGATATAAATATCTTTCCAGAACAGGAAAATAGTTTGCATTTGCGTTGTTGCAGAGAAATCCACCAACTGTACAACCCCGCAGAGTTAAGTAAGGACGGCACAAGGCGAAGGATCAAACTGAGACAGGCTGGAATCTACTTGAAGGAAACATTTGTCATTCACCTTTTACTTGTTAACACAGACGGTCTGAAAAGCAAAACTCTGAGTATTAACAAAAATCTTTCTTGCTGAAGTTCCTGTGGAGCCCTAACAAGCAGAGTTAACAAGTCAAAACCACTGGGGCGTCCCTGTAGAAAAAGAAGAAGAGGGGTGGGGTGGGGGGGGGGATGATTTTCGCAGGTGTGTTAGAATAAGCGGGAGAGGACCTGGCGCTTTCTTCCCCTGGAATAGAAATGAGGGAGTGTGCAGCGAAATAAATAAACCAAAACGGGGGAGATTAAGCTAATAGAGATTCAATCCCTCAGTCTGGCTGGCTTGATAAATTATTCAGTGTATACACAGCCGAACGACGGCCATTCCAGATACAAAACATGAATTCTTTAAAGCACGCTCCACTGATCTTGCCAACATAATTCTCTGCTCGTTTAAAGCTGCATTGATTTGCATCGCGCCGCTCTGCACACAGCTCTCCCAGGTAGAGGCGATCTTCGGGATGCACTTGTTGATATGCATGTGGGTGGCCGGGCCGACAGACAGACACACGCCGGTGCAGCTCCCAATCAGCGCGCATTGGTGTTCCTCCGCACGTACCTGTGGACCTTGATATGTCGTGTTTTCAAGCTAAATCAAGGAAACGCATCATCAGTGGCAGAAAGGCTTTAAAAAGACTATATTTTGATTTGGATTAATTTATGCATGTACAGTTTGCGCAATGGGAGAGAAAAAGAAAGTGAATGAGCTGAAAGGATGATGGTTGATGGAAATGAAAGGGGGAAAAAAAAAAGCTGAAGCTAACTGAAGTAAATCTGTCCTCCTTATTTCGGTCTGCTCCCCGTCAACCAAAAAAAAAGGGGGGGGGGGTGGAGACAGAGGGGGAGTATGGCTAATGTGTGTCTGCTTCTATAGGAGGGACTGGAAATGAGTGCTGCTGTTTTGGATAGAAAGCGGGGCAGAGGGGGAATTTGTGCATGTGTGTTTGGGGCGGGGGTGGGCGGTGGGGGACTTTTGGACGGGATGCCTCACTCGAAATGTGAGAATTTGCATTTTTATTTGTTGATTTATTTAATGGACGGGGCTCTTAAACAGCCATCCATCAACAAGCGACATCTCTGTAATGAATAATGCATCACTTACCGGCGGTCACAATCTATAACAAGCGAGGGGTGGGGGGGTGGGGTACAGTTTGAGTAGGAATGAGGGAGCAGACATGGGTGGGGTGGCAGAAGAGACGAGTGAAGGCGCCGAGAGATTGCATGAAGACTTAAGAGAGAAAAGCAATAGTGGTTTTCAGAGCTGCCTTTCTCTCTTGAGCAGAGTTGGTGTAGAAGTTGTGCAAAAAGTCAAACACCGCCAGAGATTTTCTCCCCTCAAATAGAGTTCAGAAACGGCTGTGTTGCTTCTGAGCAGGAGTTTAACGAACAAGACTCCGGCATTACTGGAAAAAAAGCCTTTGGACCTGGAACAGTGGGTCACTTTGAGGGCATCTAGAGACACTGGATGGCTCAGACTTAAGTGCTTCCATCTTCTGTGCCAGTCAATACAGTAAAAACCCATTTATGGAAATGAAAGAAGACTATTTCACTTTAATGGAAAAAAGAAATCTGACTTACAGTACCTTGCCAAAGTATTCATACCCCTTGAACTTCCCGAGCTCATTTCACGTTACAGCTACAAACTTCGACGGACTTTATTGGGACTTAAAGACCAAAATAACAGAGAACATATTTGGACAGTGAAAGGAAAATGACACATGGTTTTCTCTTCTTTTCTATTTTTTTACAAATAAAAATATATAATCAGACCCCTTTACTCTGACACACATAAATAAAGTCCAGTTCTATCCATTCTTTTAAGAAACAAAGCAAACAGGTCAAGGAAAAACCTGTTGAGAAGTCAGAATAGGTGGGCAGGTTTGAAAATATCTCAAATTAATTAATCAGAGAACGAGGCCCATGATTGGTCTGCAAAAGCTGTAAAGATCCACAGTTCAGGTAGGAGAATCTGTCGACTATTAATCTGGCTTTCATGGAGGGATGACAAGAAAAAAAATTGTTGAAAGATAGCCACAGCTTGTCACGAATCAGGAGACAAAGAGAAAAAGGGTCAAGAAAGTGTTCTGGTCAAATGAAACCAAAGCTGAACCTTTTGGCCACGATGGAAACCTGCCTACATGTGAACTAACACTGTGCAGCCCGCTGTGAAAACACGGTGATGATAGCATGCTGTGGGGGGGCTTTTTTCATCAGCAGGGACAGAGAACCTGGTCAGAGTTGATGGGAAAATGACTGGAGCTACAGATACAAGACAACACTGCAAGAAAATCTGTTGGAGGCAGAAAAATGCTGAAGGTTGACCTTCCAACATGAAGCAGCCCTAGACATACAGCCAGAGCTACAACAGACCAAAGCATATTCATACGTTCAAACAGCCCAGAGAAAGTTCAGACCTCAATCCAACAAACAATCTGTGGCAGGAGTTGACAACTGAGCATTTTTGCCTTGTAATGTTTTAGAAAATTGGAAAAGCCCTTTTGCAATACCAACAGTTGCTCACACTTTGTTCATTTTCAAGCAATTTAACCTAACCTAGTATCTTATTAAAATGAAATGGCTATCTTTCTCTTTTTAAAATAGGTTTTCCTCAGTCAACAGGTGAACTGGTTTCTTCGTGAAGCAGTTGAGTTCGTGCGATCGGCTCTTCTTTTCTAACAAATTTAATTCAGACGCTGCGTCACCCAAACACAATCTAGACTTGCAGTAAATTAACAGCATTTGTGATGCATGAAGGTTTTTGAAGTCACCTTGAAAATTGTTTTACCTGTGTAACTGCAGTGAAAGGTGGTTTTACAAGTGCTGACTCAGAGAAGCTGAGTATTAATGCACACCACACTTTTCAGATTTTGATTTTGAAAAGTCAGGTATCATTTTACTTCCTCTTCACAGTTGTGTACTACTTTGCGTTGCATACAACCCTAAAAAACACATAAAACTTTAAGACCAGGCTGATCGTGCATCCTGTATGGAATAAAAAGCATCATCACTGTCCACCATAAAAACTCCAACACTTTTCTTACAACTCGCACTGCCTACTTGATTTGTCTCTTCCGGTAAAGACCGTCGTCTCGCCCCGGTGACTCTTTCCAGTTGTAGTCCAAACAGAAAGACAAATAAATAAATAATCCCATAATAGAAGGTGCGTACACCCCGCATGACAATTTCCAAACCAATCAATAGCAGGCGGGCGAAGGCAGGATAGATGGAGATGAGATGGGCAGGGTGCGCTGGAACTGTCTCATTACCAACTAGCGCAGGATTCATGAAGGGATTAAGGAGGTCACTTAATGTTAACACCTGCTCTGGATTTGAAATTCACACATCCAGATTGTAATGGTTGAGATTAAACGCCCATAAGGGAGCTATTGTTGTCCAGCTGGGGGAGAGGAGTCTTTACGCAGAATTATTTTTCATTTGCCAAGCTTCTCTGCCTTTGTTGGTTTTGGGCCTTTGTGGCATATCAGCTCTATCAGCTCTAATTACGGATTTCAAAATATTCAGCTTGAATGCAAATTAAAATAAAATTCAACACTATGTGTTGTCTGAACAACAAAATATAAGGATTTTTTTTTTTTTTGTTAGATTAAGACACTCATGGAAATCAAATCAAAAGGACACGTTTTCCAAATTCTGATTTCTTTTGACAATCTTATCTACCCCATAAAATACCTAAATCCAGTTTTTCAAACCATGTAGGAACCTGACAATTAAAAAAAATAACATCAAGTAATAAAGTCCTACTTATTCACCGCTAACGTTCATCTTTTTTTTCTAAATATAAACAACAGCAGATAACGGCTACAAATGCAGGTTCAGTCAAACCAGCATTACCTACTGACTACAAGTAGCAAAAGTCGTCTTAGGGGCAAAATTCCTCATTACAGTTAGTGTAAAAAATACTGTGCAGCTAACAGTCTATTTATTTTAATAGGCTTTGGAGGTGAAAATGGATGCTAATAAGATCTTATACCCTTGGTCCCCTGTTGGAATTAATGGCCCGCTGCCAGAACTCACAGCTTAAACTTGGACCACGCACAGCTTTGATTAAGAGTTAATCGTTGCGAGCAGTAAACTTTGAGCCGTTTTAAAAAACTATCTCTTTTAAAAGCCTTGACCGTCCTACAAATGCCGCATAAAAAGCAGACGTCTATAAAAGGCATCAGAAATGTGACGTGGATTTAAATATATAACAGGGATGGTGTTTTATTAAATGTCTACATCATTTGGAATTGCTTCGCAGCACCTCGAATTTTCCATCTATATGTCCACAGCAACCAAGGAGTCCTCCTGCTGCGTAAAGAATGTGCACAAGTGCATGCAGTAGGACGTTTTGCACTGGGGTTAATTACCATTTAGTGACTCGGACTAAAGCCTGACACTCTCCACCTCTCATGTCTTTCTCACCGTTTCCATTGTTCTCCATCTGGACCTAATCTGGCAAGTCCTCGCTCGGCATTTTTCATGTTTTCCAATGCTCTCGCCGTCAAACACTTTTAACATCTCTCCCTAACGCTCGCCTTCTTGGTCTCATTACTGTGGCAGAAAGAGAGAGGAGGGAGGGCACTGCGCGCATCCAAGTCTGTTCAATTACACCTGCTGCAGGATCCCTGCTAGGCCGACTAATGGAACGCAGCGTGTCTCCTGACAGGCTGGCCACCGCACCAAGCTAGCCCTGTAAAAAGCTTCATTTAGCTTCTCACAGCTCCAGAACTTAGCCAGACGAAGGGAAATCATCATTTAGCTACCAGCTCTGCAACCACTGCAGGACAAAGAAGAGCTGCAACATCTGAAGTTTCTATTTGCTTTCTTTATGTGTTGTTAAGTTGGGAGATCTTTTTTTAAGTACAAGGGGAAAAACAGCAAGCGCTAACTGCCTCGAGGAATCACAAACAACTCATAAAATATACCTAATTATCTCCCCAGTGATTTTCCTCCCTCTCTTTCAGCACCTTTATCTGCATGCGGAGCTTCAAGTTTCTGATCTCAGGTTGTTCCCACAACAAACCGACCCAAAGCCTCTTTTAGTGTTGCTAATTGCCTCTCGCTATTCTGAGTTCTAGCCCCGCAGGTTTCTTCGTGTGAACAAATGGACACTGAGCCACCAGTATTAGAGGTTGGCTAAAAACATTTAGATTCTAAGGCTAATGTTGATGCAGGAATGTAAAACTTTCGGTAACTGATAGTCAATTTTCTAGGGATATATTTGATTTACCCATCTCTTGCTGGTTTTGTTTTATCTGGGAATCAAAGTTTGTCATTATTGGGGGTGAATGAAACATCTATGCACTAGTGGGCTGAAATATAGCTGCTTTTTTCTTCTTCTGTGCCATTACAGATCTGGTGGCAGATATTTCAGGTTACCGGCATGTAATCTGAGTGTATCTATCGATAGATAGACAGATTGTGCTCTTCTGGACTGAGATGTCTGATGTTTCTCCAGGTATCTGAAGACGTTATTGCCCCCGAGTGCTCCCATGACTACAGGCACTATTGTTATCTTCACACCTTCCAGTCTCTACCCTGCTCGGGAATATGAGGGGTGGGTGAGAGAGAAGTGTAGAAGTTCTTCCTGACTGAAAAAGGCTCAAATTTTCATCAGTTTCAATATAATTGAAGCTTGAAAATGAAGATAGAGGAACCACAGAGATGCCTCAAACTGTCACAATCCACATGTATTTTTTTAAAGTGTAAAACTGGGTTCTCAACCCGCTTTTTATGCCACCAAAGAAGGAAAAAAAAGTTGCTCTGTGAACCAACTACTTGAATGCATTGTAGAAATCATATACATTTCTTCTTCTGAACAATTAAAATAATGATGCCATGTTGTTTGGGCCCATGATGTTTTCACCTAGCCTCGTGAGACCATCCTGATCTCGTGAGCTTTCAAGGTTTCACTCGCAGATCAGTCTGGCTACTCTCCGTTAAAGAAAATTTGGAGCCGTTCACCAAACGAACGTCCAATCAGCGTTGGCTTTGAGGCGGGTTGAGGTGTGACGCAACGGGAAGCGCGACAGTTCAGTCTAAAGAACATGGCGGCTTCAGCCGATGAAACTAGCGTTAGAGTGGCTATCGAGCAAGTTTTATCGGAATTACAGAGTATTTCTTTGCTGAGCTAACGAGCCTTTACCTGCAGCAGCAAGAGTAGCCAGTGGCTTGTGGTTGTGTTTTCGTCGTCGCTCTGTTACGAGCGACGACGAATCTGATTGGTTCATTTGGCGCGTCTATCACCAACATAGGCCAATCAGCTAACCAGTATTTTCGCCCCTTCCCAAAGTTACTTCAACGGAAGGTTTCCAGATGGATATGCGAAGCAAATCTATCTGGCGGAGTCAGGTAAGTTTTCACCAGCAGTGTTGACCTGTGTGTGCTAAGTCACTATCTGGCACAAAAACGTTGAGTTGAATTGAGGCATGTAAGAAGGATTCACAGTCCCTTTAGAAGATATAGAAGACTAATGTTTGGATAGCGCTAGCCGTGCTAATATAAGGTACTATAGCCAGTTAAGATGTCAACTTCACAATCATTTTGCCTTTGTTCTAAAATATAATTAAAAACTTGGCTTTAATGTAGAAAAAGTTCAGTCAAAGCTATCGTTATCAGGTAACCGGGATAAAAAAAAACAGTCCGAGACCTACTAGGGAACTGGTCCGCAGTTAACGCGGTCCGGTTATGTTTAGCGCGGTCCAGTTCAGTCTGCTGAGTTATCTCAGTTACCGAGCTCGGACTGGTCTCGGCTCGGTTAAAAAAAGTGTAGAGTAAACGGGCCTATAGATGTTATCAGCTCTCAAGAAATTAAAACAGAAAAAAATTAATATCCTAAAAGATGTAATGAGCCCAGATCAGTTCATAACTACTAACGGATTAATACTTTTTATACCTGTACTATTGAACACGTGCTGTTTTGCAACGTTATTTTATGAACCTATTGTTTGTCAAACAAAATTAGGGGCACCTTTACAAGAATTTCCACAATCCATACTAAAATCCTACTGCTACTTTTCATGAGTTCAGAGATAATGGTCACAAAGATTTAACAAATAAATAAAGAACATGTTTATCAAAAGTCTAAATAATGTTAAGTTGACATCTGCTTACCTGGTTTCTGGGGGGTTATGGATTACAGAAACTGGGGTAGGGAAGGTTTGGCCAGAAGGGGCTTTTATTGGAGATGTGGCCATGTCCCTCTGAGACCGTTGTAAGGGATTGGCTGTGAAAACATAAGACAACAGTTGCATCAGAAAAAAATAATTGCAAGTGAGAAAAACATGAGTATGTGGTACTTTGAATAGGTGCAAATAGTTTTACAAGCAAATGGAAACGTGAATGTTACCGTTTCCAGTGGCAGAAGGAGCAGATTTAGCCTGAGAGGTCTTTAAATGCTGGTCCTGTGCTGCAGAATGAGTCTCCACATCCTCAGATGACCTGCACATCAGAAGCTTGTTTCTTTCTATGGCTCTACAACATTCTATGGGTGCGAGTTGCTTATTTGATGACCAAGTTGAGGCTCTGACTAATAATGTTATTCAACTTACCTGGAGGGCAAATCTTGGTGGGAAGGACCCTCTGGCTCTGATCCTGCATTCTGAGTGGTTGAGCTGCTGAACTGAGCCTGACTGGGTTGTTCAATCCAAATGAAAATAAAGGAGAGCAAAAATCAGAAAAAAAACAGGTCTGCAAAGTCCGACACGTGGAAAGTACGCGGGGCGGCAACTGACTGGATGTGTTAATCCAGAGAAGAAAGTAAATGCTTATCAACGTCAGCCTGTAAGTGTTTCCCAGCAGTGCCGGCGCGTACGGGTCGCGTTGCTTTGGCTTGTATGTTCTACCTGCTGTGATGAAGTCGTGACTGTCGAAGCTGCTCTGTCTGTCTGCTGAGCCGCTCCTCCTGCTCGGCCAGCCGTGCCTGCAGCTTCTCTCTCTCCGTCTCCAACTGCATCTTCTGCAACAGCAGCTGGTGCCGCTTCTCCTCCCAGTCCTCGTGACCCAGCAGAGGCCTGGCGAGGGCCTCCCTCGCTTCGGCAGTGATCACGTTCCCGTTCTGCAGCCTATGCGCAAATATGTGCGACATATGATCTACGTACATGTTTCTAGTTTGGGTGTGCTTCTGAATGAGAAAAATTACTTATAGAAGGAATCATATGGGAGACACTGCCTTGCAAAGTTACTTATATCCCCTTACCCTGTCTACATTTTTCACATTATAACCACAAGCTTCATGTTTTTCATGTAATTTATTGGGATTTTATGCGATAGAATGACAAAGTATCACATAACTTTCAAGTGGAAGAAAAATGATACATACCGAGTGTTTGGAGATAAGCTCATACCCGTTTGAGATGTTTGACTATTTGTCTTTGTAAAACAGCTGAAGCTCAGCCATGTCGGCTAGAGCGAATTTACACGTCTCAATTTTAAGTCTTGTCAAAGATTCACAATCGCATTCAGGTCTGTACTTTGACTAGGCCATGCCAACAGATGGTCACTGTCCTGCTAGAAGGTGAAACTCTGTCCCAGTCTCAGATGCTTTGCAGCTACCGGCAGGTTTTTCTCGTGGACTTCCCTGTGCTCTACTCAATCCACCGTCCCATCGACTCGGACCAGCCGGCTCCGTGCCGGCTGAAGATAAGCATCTGTTGCATTTTATGTTGAGGATGGTGTGTTCGAGGTTATGTGCAGTGTTGGTTTTCTGCCATGCATAAGACTTTCTGTTTTATCTAAAAAGTTACATTTTAACTGCAAAATGGAACTTCTTAAGGATTTCTTTCAACTTGGATTTTATTTAATGCTAAACAGGTGAAAGGGGCTGAATACATGCATAACACACATTTCAAATTTACCACAAATCTTTTTTTTTTCCTTCCTCTACCCAGTTTTGCAGTTCTTTATGTTGGCTTGTCACATAAAATCCCAATAAAACAGAGGTTTGTGGTTCCAGCTGGACAAAAAGTTAAAAAGGACGAAAGAGTATAAATACTTTAGGGAGACTCTGTGCATCAACACCACGTTACCTTTGATGCTCCTTCCGAGTAAAGGTGTCATGGTGGCAGTTCACCAGACAGGAGCTGCTTTCGCTCCTCCAGTGCTGTGTACCATAGCCAGTGTCATGACAACCGTCTTGGCAGCGCTCGCATGTGCAGCATATGCGTGGTTGCCTGCAGTCTCTTTTCTGACGCATGTGCTGTTTGGTTGCCCCGTCGTTTGGACTCCACTCACTGTCACAGGAAAGAGAGGCGGGGTTCCTACACGTCTCCACAGCAGCTCTTCTCGCATTGCCGCTCCTGAACACCTGAGCCGGCTGCGCTCCGCCAGCAGCAAGGCTGAGGTACGAGCCATCAAAGAGTGAGCCATTAACTCTGCTTCTAGAGGTCCTGCTGGGGGGTTCCTCAGAACCGGGCACCTGCACAAAAACCAAAAGGACAAATGTTGTTGTTGTTTTTTTGCCAATTTAGAAAGCCTCTGAAACTCCAATGGAAGTTTCAAACCTTAATCTACAGCTAAGTAACACAACGGAAATCCTCCGGTCCAACATTAGGACTTAAACTAATGCCCCAAGGCTCTAATGTGCCATAAACTCTTAATCTGTTTGCAAAAGACATCGCTTTTTCCAAGGGCTGCCAGAGCACAGGCTATGCAAACCGCAGTGCTTGGATACACCATGTGGAGACACCGGTGCAGCCAAAAAGAGCTGCTTTGATCTGTCTGAACTTTATAATGCCACAACTGTAAAAATGTAACAGTTGCTGAGAGACTAAGAGGAAAACTTTGCGTTTATGTCAAGATCAGGAGCGTTATGAGCTACACACAGTGAGGAAAGCCCATCTAGTATACTAATGGGGAAGAGACTGAGTAATTTGCTGTGGGTCAGAGAGCAAGCAAACACTTATTATTCAGAGCCGCTGTGGGACAACGAGGTTGACAAAGTCACTATTACTCACAGAAGCCCCCCCCCCCACCTCCCCGAGTTGCATCTTTGCCTCTAAAAAGTCACCTTGAGAGAGAAAAGAACTAGACTTGGTCAGGTCAAACACTGAATTTACCAATCTACTTTCCTGAGCCCTTTTGTTTGACTTCATTTTAAAAATGTCACAGATTAAGAAAGAGTGATATGAGAAATTTGTAAGGACTAAAGAAAAGACGCCTTCAGTGCAACTCAGAATCCGACCCTACCTGCACTACACTGTGCACAAATCTGCTAAAATTAAAGGCGTTTGAAAATCCTTTAACAAAAAAGCGCGTTCAGATACGATTCTATATGTTTTATTCATAAAATCAGATAATATTTCATCACAGGTGTAGGTCAATATAAACTTAAACAGCTACAATGCCTCAATATGTCAACTCACCAAAGCCGCTTATAATTTAATTTCCTTTTTCCAAAGGTAGTACAAAAAAATCCATTTCATAATTATTTGCAAGAATTCAAATAACACTTAAAAAACGCTGCTCTTCAAATACAACCAGGTTATTTCATTCATGTAGTACTTTGCTTAAGCGAACAACTTCAATTCGCTGCCATATGGGTTTTAAACATGATAAATTTAGGGTCAAAACATGATCAAAACAGGACGCTGTCTGAATGTTGTCACAGCTCGGGGTAAGTCGTTATATATCAGCAGGCAAAAGAAAGTCAGGCTGATATTTGCCACAGCGGTCCATATTTTATAAACATCAATATCGCCCGACGTTCCGGCGGACTCCAAAAGATGGCGAGCGGGCAGCGGTCCCTCTGTGTGCTGCAGGGACAACATACCGCTGCAGCCAAATGTAACTTGCTCTACAATGAGCTCCAATCAGCAAAAAGCCTCACAGCAAGAGGCTCCGCTGTTATCTTCTTTACTGGGGGGAGCGCTCTCTTTCAGAGGCTGCGTGTGCGGCAAATCAGACCTGTGAATATGATGTAAGGGCTCACACTGAAATATCCCCACCACCTCACTAGAATCTCTAAACAGTGACACTAACAACCATGCGACCTTTCCGCGCCCGGGCCTTACCTTATTGTGAGCGGGCTGATGGAGCTGTGCCGTGGACTGGTTTAACTTGGCCTGTTGCTGAGAAAGGTACTGTTGGTAGAGGCCAAGCAGCTCCTGGCACTCTTTGTACTGTTGCTGTAGGCCTGGTGGACCCAACGTTAAAGAAAACAATGACAGCACCTCAACTTGAACATGTGAACCCCTCACACCCCTCATCCAACGTCCATGTCGTTGATTAAACCAACAGACAACATCAACTAGCATTAAAAGTGTTACACGTTTACGCAACGTTTTATATTTTGTTCTTCCCCATAAAATATTTTTCACCTGAACTGTACATAATTTACACGATGCCTTGCAAAAGGATTGATAGATACTAAGCTTGAGCTTGCTGGTGAAGATTCTCAGTCATCCAGGTCATGGTCATTCCAAAAAAAAAGTAAAAAACAAAACGACGGAAAACAAGTCCAGTTGTTTTGTTTTTTACTTCTTTTTTTGGGGTAAGCTTGAGTTAGTTTTGACCAAATAACCAAAAATGTCAGTCAGCATGTTAACACCAAGTTTTACCTCAGATTCCTAATTGGTTTTAGGCCATTGTGACTATGATGCGATCTAAATGCGTTTTATTCTAGCTCTACCCAGAATGCTGCATTCTGGGTGATGTTCCGTGTTAGTTCTTCCTCCACATAAAGTCTGCGGCAGACTGAACAACTGGACCTGGAAAAGGCTCTCTTTCAACAAAGGCTTTCTTCTTGCCACCACTTCATAAATGGCACATTTGTGGGCCATGCAGCTAATAGTCAACAGATTCTCCCACCTGAGCCGTGTGTATCTGCAGCTCCTCCAGAGTTACTGGGACCCTCCTGTTTGGCTGCTGCTCTGACGGAAGCTCTCCTGGCATGGCCTGTATGTTCAGGTAATTTGGTAGCTGTACAGCACGCTTTCATTTTTCAGGGAAAGGCTTGATCAGTGCTCTGTGAGATGTTCAAAGCTTTGGATATTATGCAATAACCTTATTTTGCTTTAAATGCTTCACAACTGCCTCCTCACTGGTCTTCATGATGCTGTTTGTTCACTAATGTTCTCTAGAAAACCACAGAATACCTGCATCTATACTGGATTTGTACGAAGAGCTCTATTTGCGAATGAGGAGACTTCTGAAGGCAGTTGTGCCACACTGCAAAAACAGAACAAAAAATAAGTAAACTTTTCTTAAAATGAGTGTACCTGTCCTTGATTTCAGCAGGTAAATAAGATGCTTTGCCAGTGGAACAAGATTTTTGCACTTAAAACAGGAACAATTCATCTTTGTCGTCTCATTTCAAATGCAGGATGTCTAATTATCTTATTTTAGGGGAGAAAATACTCATTCCATTGGCAGATAATGTAATTTACCTGCTCAAATCAAGGACAAAAAAAATCGAATTTTAAGAACATTTTACTTATTTTTAGGTCTGTTTTTGAAATGCACTGGAGGTTATTCAGGGGTATCAGAGTAAAGGGGACTGCACACACCACCCTTTTCCAACTTTTATTTTTGAATTTCCCTGTCAAGCAATGTAACATTTGACTGCTGCTTTGGGTTGGTCCATAACATACAATCTCAATAAAATGCATTGGCATTTATGGTTGTAACATAATGAAACAGGAAAAAGTTTGGTGAATTGAAGACCATTTAGCAAAAAGGTCTATTATGGTACGATTATTTTCCATTGGTATCTTGAACAGGGGTTGCGTTCACTATTTATTTGCCTTGCGCTCCTGGCTCTATATCTCCAATCTGAATTGAAACCTCCGCGCTGTACCACGACGGTAGAGAGAGTTGCAACTCTCAAAAACAAGTGGAGAGAAGAGTTCAGCAAAATCAAAGTTGTTGTTGTGGCATGTAGCTTCTCGCCATCTGGGCTGAGCCAAGCTGTGCTGAGCTGAGCTGGGCTGTGCCACGCCAGGCTATTTGCCAGACAGAGATTTGGCAGCAAGAGGAAAACTAATCTGGAACGGGACTACTGCTGTGCCTCAGGAGTCCACTAATGATAGTGGCAGCACCACACCACACCAACACATACAAAGATAATGAGCACGAGAATGGGGGGACCGCACACGGACACATCAACACGCGTGCAATAATCAACTCTGAAGTCCTAGGACACACACACACACACAGGCGAACACCAAGACCCGAGAGTGCAAATTCCCGACAAGCACAGCGAACAGCCCACAGACAAACACAACAGTAAAGCAAGTCATGCACAAAGCAAGTGGTATATACACACACACACACACACACACACACACACAAGCTGACCATAAAGTGTATTCCTCCAGGTCATATCTTTTTATGATGGTGGCCATGCTATCCCATCTGATGAGTTTTTCTCAGCATCCATTTGCACACACACACACACAAAAAAAAAATAGCTTCCGTTTAAAGAGAAAATCAAAGTTCAGAGTAGAGTCTTATTGAAGGAAATAGTTGGCGGAACACCGAATAAGAAAACACTTTCCTTGTTAGACGGCTTCAATCAGGCCGCGGAAATGAAACGGGAGGGAAAGAGAAGGGAGCGAGGACGACTTTGAATTGAGGACCAGACACCAGGCAAATGCGATGCAGCGACTTCCATAAACACGGGGAAAATGTGAGAGAACACTTTGATTAAACTCTCAGCCTCACTCGGGCTCCTGGATGCCTGCGCCGATCTCCATGAAAGCAGCGCGGTATGGAAAACCTAAGGACATCACAAGGGCATCGCATCAAGCAAGCCTGCACTGGGAGGTCTGTTTATGCAGCACAAAGATGGAACATGCCTCCTAGGCTATAGCTTGCCTCAATCCAAGGTAGAATATCAAATACGTGAATAAACAAAAGTCCCACTTCTTATATATCATCACATATACATAAATGCTGCTTCTATACTGTAATGCCTCTTTGTTTAAAACCACTCACTGGAGAGCAGCTGATTGCAGCTCGGATGTCATTACACTAAACATACTTCCCTTCCCCAGAGCCTTGGACATCAACGCTGTGCAAACTCCCACTTTACATCCAAAACTACAAAGTGCCCCCCCCACCCCACTCCAAAAATACTCCGAAGCAACGGGTTGGAGTGAAGAGGCTTCAGATGGAGCCTGTCAAAATGATTCACTTCCCTGTCAGGCAGAGGCTCAAATGAAATAATGAAATCCATTTCAAGGTGGAACAAATTTGCACAGAAGGAAAGGGGGGGGGGGGTTATTTTAAAACCCACTTTAGTACTCTGTGTCAAACAGATTGAGCCTGAGCAGGGATGCAAAAGGGAACGGGGGCAAAGAGCCTGATGCACGATGGCTGTTGAGTACATCAAAAGTGTGTAGGGAAGAAATGACAGGGAAGTAATAGAAGATGACGGTTTACATAACCGTCTCAATAGCACCCGATTCTGGAGGATTCCAGTCAGAAAGGAGATGTGAACGCGCTTCACAATTCAACCCAAAGAAGCGCACGCTGACGAAACCGTGGACAGACAGCCGCGTTTACGATTGGCAAATCCCAGCTGGGTGGAGTCAGCGGTCTGGACGGCTCACCGAGGAGCTGGCCCACAGACAAACACCACAGTGACAGTAAAGCAGAGGTGCCGCTGTGTGACTATTTTTAGTTTTTTTGACATACACCATGAAATATATCCACAAAGAAAAATGTGGACATATTTTAGTCCATTTTGCAAAAGGGACTAAGCACCAACCAGAACTTTTGTGGCCGAATTCTGATCTGTGGTATTGGTAACGCTTTGTGCTGCCAGTAGCAGTTTCCTCTATCTTTTTCTTTCAGAACTATGATATAAGAACGTATAAGGGCACCAAAGTATTTTTTAGCCTTCCTGCAGTGAGCGCTTCATTAATTATTCATAGTATGAGCAGAGGCTACATCACACTTTATGGTGAGAGACAAGTCGCTGTAAAATGGGGTTTTAAAACAAAATAAAATGATTAAAAACGATTTAACCCAGTTAGTACGGTTAGCATTAGTAAAACAGCAGTCTCCATATAGTGGCCTGCAAAAGTATTCAACCCCCCCCCCCCCCCCGTGGTGTTTTTTTATGCTTTGTTGCTGCACAACCCGGAATGAAAATGGATTGTTTGAGGGTTGGCACCATTTCATTTGTAGAACCTGCCTACAACTTTGAAGAATAGTTTTTTTGTATTGTGAAGCAAACAACAAATAGGATAAAATAACCAAAACCTTCAGCGTGCATAACTGTTCATCCCCCGTAAAGTCAGCACTTTGTAGAGACACTTTTTGCAGCATTTCCAGGTCCCAGTGGCTTTGGGTCGGTCTCTATGAGATCACCACATCTTGCCACTGAGATTCCTGCCCATTCCTCAAGGCTGAACTGCTCCAGCTCCTTCATGTTGGATGATTTTCACTTGTGAACAGCGATCTTCAAGTCTAACCACTGATTCCGAATTGAATTGAGGTCTGGACTTCGACTAGGCCATTCCAACACATTTAAATGTTTCCCCTTAAACCACCCGAGTGCTGCTTTAACAGTATGCCTCGCGTGATTGTCCTGCTGGCCTCTGAGGCATTTTAGAAAAGGTTTGTTTATACTGACTGATCATGTGACTCAGACTGCACACAGGTGAACTTCATTTCACTAAATATTAAAGGGTAACTGGCTGCGTCAGAACTTCTAAGAGGCTTCATGGCAAAGAAGGTGGATACATAAGCACGTGCCAGTTTTTGTTGTTACCTTATATTTATATTTCAAATTTTACTTCACCAATTTGGACTATTTTGTGCTTCTCAGTCACATAAATATGATCAAAGAACATTTAAATTATAGGTTGAAATAAAACAAAATAGGTAAAATGCCAAGGGGGTGAATACTTTTGCAAGGAACTGTATGTATTTGATGGACAATGTGGATCCTTAACTCTAATATTTCCAATTCCAGCATGTTCCATGAGGAAGTCTGAAAGCTCTAAAGGATAAATCAGCGCAACCTTACTGTAGTTTGTTCATTGTTTCTGTTATCTGCTTTTAGTGTGTTCTCTCTTGCCTTCTCGACAGCATGAATAAACCGCAGAAATGTCCCCACATGGTGTAGAAAAGAAATGTTCCTTTTAACGGGCTTCTTACGTTTCTGTGTTTCCTCAGACTTTGTTTTAACAACTCAACTGATACTGAAAATGAACAACTGAGAATCATATTCCCCCCAGCAAAACTTTCCACAAAGAAATTGTTTGTTGCTGACAGGACTTCACTGATTGGAAAAATATAAATATTTCAGTTCCTGACCGGCAGGTAACCTGTCAGTAATGTTCCAGCTACAAATATGCTGTCTGAGAACAAGCCGATTTCTTGGAGGATCTGTAGTAAAAGGTACAATTGCACAATGTTCAAAAAACAGTCAATACTTGAATACGTATACGGGTTAAGATAAATCAGCACACTTACATGTGCTCTGAATTCTTGCTTATTACTAATCATAAAACTACAACAGGCCATTGGAGCCTGGCAGTCTAAATAGATCCTTGGAAGATACACTAGCTACGTTTACATGGAAAAAAATAATCAGGATAAAGGGCCGATCGGAATAAAATGTGTCATGTAAACAAGTCAATCGGAATATGATGATTGGATTAAGCTCAATCTCAATGAAATTGTAGAGGGGTGGTTTATGCCCATTGATAATCCGATCGACGTGCGTATAAACGCCTGTCAGGCTCAAGTTATTCAGAATGTGGAAAAACCAACCTGAGCGCGCATGTGTGCCCGATCTAAACGTGACGTATTTCCGCGTTGGTGAGTGGCAAAAATACGGCGGTAAGACAAACTGTCGGGGCTCCAGATACAACTTTTCTGTTCGAAAAAATGAAAGATCCCATAATTGCTGCTTACTCAGTAACGTTTCAACTGTAATTAGAAGGTCGTGCAAATCTGGCATGGGCGCTTTAGAAGACAAACAAACTCATATAATACTGCTTTGTTTACAATTTTTTGTAGTTTAGCAAAGACAGAAGTACTTCTGTGTTATTTTAGGGGAATTTTTTTAGGGGAATGTCAGGGTGGTTCTATTCAGAATAAAGCTAGGTGCATAGAAACGCACATTATGATCTGATTAATTGATTGTGTGCCTTCATAAATGGTACAATCCGATTATTTAATCCGAATACATTTTAATCTGATTGTGATATTTTGTGCATGTAAACATACCAAGCGTGAAGTCAGGATATATGATATTGCAATATTGATAATCCTATAATATTGATAATATTGTAATCCGATATAATACTCAGCTCTAACTTGTGGTTGTTTTAACGAGCACTAAGGGGGTAAAAAAATAAAGCTATTATCGGGGGTCCCATATTTGTGATATTTTAACGACTACTCTTGGAGTCAGAACCCAGCAGTCTTCAGCACGGGGCCTGAGCTGTTTAATCAAACCAGCGATCTGTGTGTGTTCTTATACGATACGCCCCTCAGTATGTTCATTTACTCCAAAATATCTGTGCAGACACTTTTTGCTTAGCACAACAGAGTAAACACTTTTTTCTGCATTAAAGATGAAAAGGAGGAATTAAACGGATAGAAGGTTTTTTTAAAGAGATAATAGCTAAATAGACATGAATGATGCCCCGTTTCTCTTTTTCTCTTTTTGTCATATTTTGATCTGAGTACAAATGCTTTTATAAAGTTTTTACTAATGATACTTTAGCAACAAAACAAGTTATGAGTGTTGGGAAGTAAAGAAATGCAAAATGAACTGATATAAAAACACTGATAAAAACCTTTTTTCCAAATGCATAACGGTATGTCTACAACATAGCCCATAATGCTATGATATGATAGTGATAAAATAAGGTTTAACTTGTGTTTAAAAGACTAAAAACTAAGAAAAACACAACCTAAAAGTGAGCACATAACAACTCTAACCAAGCGGGGTAAAATCTAAAACTGGAAGTGAGAACCAGTTAAGCATTTTTAATTGGAGCGGGCTTTTAATCACAGTAAATTCAAAGTCAACCTGCTTCTATTAACATCGGCACGTTTTTGAACAACGCAACCAGCCTTCAGTGGAGCCTTTTATAACACTACACGCTTCCTCTCAGATTGTCTGCACTCACTGAACAGCAGCAACAACAGCAGACGTTCACACTGCGTTAGGAATCCTAAATGACTTCCACCCGGGCCAATATGCCTTTAAGTACAAAACTCCTCCTTCCTATCACCACCACAAATTCACTCCAACATGCCAGTCGGTTGCAAATGTCAGCCGAATATCCCTAATATCAAGGGTACTTTTCTAACTTATGCTGGGTAGCTGGGGGCTAACACATAGTCCCCCATTCTTTATACCTCAGACAACGCTGAGTCTTGGTTAGATAAGATAAGCTGAGGCGTAATGGAATTAGACTTGACAAGACCCTCGCTCAGTGTGCTTGCCTTTGGTGTCTCCTTAACCTTTCCAAGAAGTGCCCGAACCTTCTTCCGAAGAAGGGCCTTCCTGACTCTTGCACGTACTTTAAAAGACTATGCTACCCCCCGCCACACCCCACCATACCCCAAGGTGCTAGGAATCAAACACGTTTTCCTCTTAAATACCTTTTAATGAAGTTTAGAAGTTTGCTGTAAATGCCAAGTCTCCGAGCTAAACCGACTTTAATAGAGTTGTGCTTTCCCAATTTTCTCCGCTGCTGTTGCAAATTGTGCAAATTACCAGCTGGGTCAAATACACTACAAACTGTGCAGCCTTAATGTAAGACAGACCGTTTTGAAATGCTCAGGTGGGTGAAGGGTTCCTGAACACTTCCTGTTACAAAATGCCAGATTTCCGAACACTCCATATTATCTAGTCTCTGGACAATAGTTTGATTTTATTACATCATGATGAGACATATTACAAAGCTCAAGACCTCCTGGTATCTGGGTACACAGTCATTCAACAAATCAGAATATGCTTTCTGATGAGTGGCTTTTGAAAATAACCCTTAAGAAGATGTCACACATGCTTTTCATTAAGTTCATTCTGTTTTTTTTATTATTATTATTTCTCTGATGCTCTGATGTGCACACATACCTGGCAAATAAACCTGTGAACTGAGGTACTGAAATAAATGAACTTGTCAACTACAATCTAATTTACTGATGAATTTAATTTACTGCATAATTTTCATGTTATAAAAGTGGGAAACGTAAACATTAATAAAAAGGTTAGGAAAAAAAGAGGACAAGAAAACGTACAGAGTTTCATTACTTCATCATCTTGAGATAAAGTCTCAAGCAGATGAAATATTTTCTTTTCTCAAAATAGGACCTCAGGCTGTTTTTGATTAGATGTCTTTGGTGTCTTTATTTCAATAATAAAATGTGAAGCTTGTTTTTTAATGGCAAAATCAGGTTTATTATCTTATTTTTTTTTAAAATGATATTTTAAATTAACGTTAGTACAGCTCATTTCTTTCAGAGATGCACCCTTCAGGCGTCTCCCAGGCCAATATGGATTTCCATTCCCCTTACAGGTCTGAATTGCTGATTCTAATCGATTTATATTTAAGTTTTTCTAAAAATCATAAGCACTTAAGAGTGTGTTTATGAACTGCAGCGTCTTTGTTTGAGGTTGTGGTTTTAAATCCACCAGAAAAGAAATGACAGAATTAGCCCAATTTATGCATCAAAGAAGAGGTACCTAACCTACATCATTAGTGCATTAAATTTCATGCTGCTGCTTGATATAAGCCCAACCATAAAACAGCGGGCATTTTTAGTTTTAATGCATTTAATTAAGAATAGGGGGAAAGAAAATCAGATTTTTTTTTAGATTTTGACCTGCAGATAACCGAAGAAAATTGTTAGCAGAAAATTAACCAATACTTGATGAGTCTCATTTTGCCGAGATAAGCAGATCTCAAGTCTCTCAGGTCTTCTTGTGAAGGCAGTTTCATTATTCAATTAAACGGGGTGATATGTCAGAACTACAAAACTTTTACTCCATAATCATACTGTTTACATAAGATTTTTGTCTCTCAAAATATTAAAATTTACCTGAGAAAAAATTAAGAGATGACATTAAACTGAATCACAGCTGACACCGCTGCTAATGACAAATCAGTTTAAAAATCGCTTACTTGATTTTTTTTTTTTTAGCTAGTTATTCCGTCACAAACGGCAGACAAAAATCCATAATATTAGGATGTAAGCATTTCCAGACAGCATAGGAACCCTACTAAGCTGGTGTAGGACACTCGACAACAACATTTACCTCATGCTAAAATTAAAATAAAAACTGATCTAATTTTCCAGGTGAGTCAAAAAATATTCTGTTCTCCACACACAGTAAGAGAGCACTCACAAAAAAAAAAAAAAACACTGTGAAAACAAACACTCTGGTCCTCTGAGTTAATATCAAACCTGGTGTAAGATAATTCAGACGGTCCAGACCACCGGCTCTAACCATGAAATTGATTCTGAGCACAGCAGTGGATAAGCTGCGAGCAACTGCAAAGGACAACTGCAGCAAGCATCGAATAATCTAAACGCATCTATTTCTTTGCCTGTTGTGTCAGACTGACAGGTCTAGCCCAAGGCCTTAAAGTATCCTTAAATGAGACAACACTGCCCCCTGCAGATCGCTTTGTGGAATATTAACATAATGGTATTCAATAACTGTTTTGATATTTATAGATATTTTTATTTATTTATGAATATTTAATTGTTTATTAAATTATAATACTGCCAATAATATGATGGCATTTTTTTAAATTATTTGGTATGAAGGCTAACAGAACTAGGGTGTTTGCAAGTTGGTTTTTGCTCTTTATCTGCCACAAAAGGCAACACTTGCTGGCCTAGCCGAAAGAAAGCTAATTCTTCCCTGTTATGCTCAGTATGTTGCTTAATATAGTAAATATGCCAGTGTTTGTTCACTTTACAAAACTCTGAGACATCAATGTAGATGATGTAGAACAGTAACTTCTTTCTAAATATTACATCTTGTAAAGATCTGCGATTTCAGATTGCTAACACCACTTCCAATAATCATAGACATTAGATATGGTCAAGAAATATACTAAAATACAGCAGAGGTTGATAAGCTACTCATTCATAAAAAATACTCAAGATCGGCAAATATATTAGCCCAATCGTTGTCCCTTCAATTCCTGCCAAATTGTAGCTGCAGCTTATTTACACTATAAAAGTGCATCTCATTTAATCATTGGAAAGTGTACTTATCTTAAATTATTACACACATTTATTACACTTGACATACAAGTCTCAAGTGCTTATTTCTTTTGATTTTAATGGTTATGACATCAGCTAAACCCAAAACCCAAAAATCACATCCGAGGGAAATTAGAATGCTACATCAGACCAATAAAAGAATTTGTTTATAAAGTTATGGCTATGTTTTGTGACCTACAGCATGAAGGGAACAACTCCTGGCTCAACAGTACTCCAGCAGACAGTCGCCGACACCCTCCACCATATACGCAACTGGAAAGTGGCGTAGAAGGCAAGAATGTGGTAGTTTTTTTAAATACATAAAGAACAAAAGTAAAGATTTAAAACAATAAAAAGGTGGTGAGCTTCAATCTTGTCATAGTTCAGATTTATCCCTCTGCACTGAATAATGTAGCGCTTGTCACAATCCAGCTCACCAGGCTCACCCCGCTATCAGCGGTCACAGTTCTCGCCTATTAACCGGCGTTTAACATGGAGTCCGGTGACGATGACATCGTTCAACCTGATCAGCAACTCTGCTCTCTAAAAAGGCCATCCTCTTGTTCTTTTCAGCCTCTTGGAGACAAAACGGTGTCGCCTTCTCTACCAGTACAAGGATGTCAGTCAGCTTCACAGTAGCGATTTCCTCTGAGAGAAAAATCGAGCAAAGCTCTTATGTGGTGGACCTCCTAAGCCAATGGTAATTTCTTCAGACTTATAATTGTCTGGATGGAACAAAAGGAGCAGGGATACCTTCAACCTTGAGTTCATCGCAAAGACAACTTAAGAGTTTGGTGAAGATTCACCAGATATGGACGGAAGCTTAAGTCAGAGTTTCAAGAGCCACACTGTATTCCTTGTGCTGAGCCACTGCCGACACAGACGGTACATCAGAAGTCTCTGTCTTGGGCTAAGGAGGGAAAGGCCAGGAGAGCTGCTCAGTGGTCCACAGTCCTTTGTAATTACAGAAGTCAATTTTGCCTCACATTTGGAGATCAAGGTCCCACGGTCTGAAGAAGGAATGAACAGAACCCGAGTTGCTTGAAGTAAATCTTTTAGGTTTGTGCGGTCAGTCAGTGCTGATCTGCTGGTGTTGGTCTACTGTGTTTCATCAAGTCTAAAGTAAGTGCAGAGTTCTACCAGGAAACTGTAGAGCACTTTATGCTTCCCTTTGCTGACAAACTTTATGGAGATGTTGAGTTCCTGGTCCTATTTGCCTTAATGGCTATGATGTCACTAAGCTTGGTTGGCCAAAAAACTGGGGGGACATTTTTGTTAAAAGAAAGAGGAGACATACCAGACCCAACATCGGCCTTCCTTTACATTTCAGTGTTGCGACACGCACCAGTACTTCATGCAAAGAAGCACTGACCAGTTACTGGATGCATATACCGTACAGTAGCTGAATATACGTCTGCACCTTTGTATTAAGGGTCTTATGCAATATTCATATTCTCTGAAAATGAGTTTTACATTTCCATTAAGCTAAAAGCCATAATCATAAAAATTTATTACACGAGTTAGATATTTTTTTTTAAATCAAATCACTGAAACAATCTACCTCTTAAAAATTATTCAAATTCAGTGAGATGCACCTGAAGGGTTTGTATGACATATATATATATATATATATATATATATATATATATATATATATATGGCATTAATAATGATCCATTACGTATTGAAAATAGCATTTTCTGCCAGTACGTTTGAAAGGATACTCTCTCTCTCCTGTGCTATCATCAGGTTCTGTTCCTCTAGCTCCTGGATCTTGCGTTCAAAGTTTCCCTGTTCATCTCTCAGACGCTGCACAGACTCTTCCTTCTCCTCACTTACTCTGTGAACCAAGGGCCATTATTAGAGGATAAGAAAAGCATAGATTGTCTGGAGTTAATCAAAACATGTAAAACGGTGGACATTTAAGCGTTAAATGTACATTTACACATAATTATTCCATTTACAGAAGCTTATTACTAGTAACATTTTAAAGAGGCTCTATGCCATGTTTATTCACCTACCTGGCTAGCTCTTCAATGAGGTTTGCAATCCTCTTTTTGTCTTCAACACACAGGTCCTTCAGTGAGATGTCGCTCTTTGCTCTGCTGCTCACCTGTATAAGTAACATTTAATAGGTATGCAGTGTTATTAACGGATAGTAGTAGTATTTGCCAGCCTTAACGTACTGAAATAATTCATGTTTTTTTACAACCTACATGAAACTGATATACCTGTGGCACAGAAGCAAAAGCATCGCTGCGCTGAGAGAGGGCCTGCATAGTTGGCGCAGCATCCCTTTGATGCACTGACACTTCCTCGGTGGTATAACTTCCAGAGTATTCACTTTGAAAGTGGCCTTGTTTACTACGCGTGGTCTTCTGGGAAGTGTGGTTTTTGCCATTAGAAGGATGCTTCACTCGGATCGTTGTGCCTTTTTTACCGGATGCACACCTTAAAGGTGTCTTACTCTTCAGTCCTCCATCGACTCCTAGGACAGTTAACAGAGAGAAGAAGGAGGAAAATACCATCTGTTACAAAACTTCCAAATGCTGCATCCAGGACTGGCTGAAATGTCATGGGACTCACCAGGAACAAACACTAAAGGCTGTTCCCCTTCTGATACTGTAAAAGAAATATAAAAAAAAAGGTCATTTTAGTTCATTTTGTTGTCAAATGTCACTAGAGGTGGAACACAACATCCATCTGAATAATGGAATAGTGGCATATGGCACGGTTAAAAAGAAAGAAATGAATCCTCGGTGTTGTCAGCAAAGGCATATATTCTTAATGCGTGAATTCTAATAGAGCGCTAAAAGTCTGCTGTGGTATCTGGCACCAAGAAGACCCGTCCAGTCCTGCTAATCGTGGCCCCTGGATTGGATCTGTTTGTCCAGCACATACTAACAGCTTTATTGGGTTGAGATCTGTAGGAATTTGGAGTCTTAGTCCTCCTGACCTCATGTTCGTTTTTCGGTTCGTAGTAGTAGTAGTAGTAGTAATTATCCTGCGGGAAGAGGCCACAGCTTCTTTGAAAGGGTCCATGAGGTCAGCAACAATGCTTAAGTAAGTGGTACGTGTCAACATAACATCCAGATGAGTGGCAAGACACAAAGTGTCCAACCAGAACATTGCCCAAAGCAACACATCACCCCCAGCAGGTTTTCCCTCTTCCCACAGTGCATCCTGAGGCCAAGTGATGTTTAAAAATATGTTATTCCTAAGACTAGACCATCTTCTTCCATCGCTCTATATGACCCAGTTATGCAGCAGACAGGGGGCAGCATGAACATCTCGACTGGCCTATAGCTATGCAGTCCTATATGCAACAACCTGCAATGCAATGTATACCTTGCTATCAGAACCAGCACAACTCCTTGGGTCAACTAAACTCGAGTATATCGTCAGACCAGACGGGCCAGGCTTTGCTCCCACCGCACATCAACGACCCTTTTTTCCAGGTTCACCACTGTTCCTTCCTTGGACCAGTTCTCACAGAAAGTGACCACTGCAGTCTAGATACACCCCCACAAGACCTGCATTTCACCCCGCTAGAGCTGCATTTTTGGACATCATCTGGCCCAGTCGTCTAGCCATCACATTTATTCTTCTTTTAAAGTCCTAATGCATCGACTTTGAGGACATAATATTCACTTGCTGCCTAATTTGTCCCGCCCACTCACTGATAACCTAGTCAACAGATAATCAGTGTAATTTACTGCTACATCTTGGTTATTATGTTGTGCCTGACTGGTGTATATTTGGACACAAGTTACCACATTAGAAAATAGATATAATGTGCTTGCATAGGATGCTTATTTTAAGCTTCGGAAAGATAAACTGAAATGAAAACATATAGAGACAGATATATGAGAGAGAGAAAGAGATCTTTTCTCTGTTTTCGGAATGTCCTGTCCTATTTTGTTGTTGTTGTTTTTAAAGAAATCAAGTGAGACTAAAGTCTCTTAACAAGACTGTAACTTGAATCAAACTAAACTAGCAAAGATGGCCGAATGGCTAATAATTGATGTATGCACCAAACTCCAAGCTTTCCATGTCATTTCTTTGCTCCCTTTGTTAACAGATGAGGATTTGTTATCTCTTTTCAAACGTGAAATGTATAGTAGAGGAAGGCGGTTCGCATTTATTGTGTTAGACGAACGCATGGACTACTCTCACAGTACGATAGCTTTGAATAAAAATACCACCGTTGTTTTATTGTATTTTACTGTGTAGAATTTACTTTGGAGTGTAAAACAAGTATAACAAAGCGATTTTTACTGACTAGATAGTTGGACTATCTGCTCAAGTTGTAAGAGTTAATAGTTAAATAATGTTAAACTACCTAAACTTCAATAAATTAGCCTAGTTTCTACGTCATTGATACTGAAATAGCAGTAGGAACTGCTAAAAGTCGCCACAGGCGAGCGGGATCTCAAGGTAATATATTACTGGAATTTCTGACATATTTTAGAAATGTGCGAGACTAAAATAAATACAAATAACCTCCTCTTAAACTTCACATCAAGTAGTCAGCTAACATGTTGCCTTACTTCCTCTCATTGATAACAACTTTCCTGCTGGCCGCGCACACAAAAAGAAAGCACGAAAGCAGGACAATTTCAAACCTTTACTTATTTGCAAAGCTCGTGTGGACCTAAACTACTCTGTGAAGTGTATTAGGTCAAATAAAAGTAGATATACCGTCATTCATCCAAAATATCCCCGAATTTCCACTTCGCTTTGCTGCCGTCGCCATATTGAAACAACCGCCACCACTCCCAGGGAGCCAAGCGTTGCTAAGGACTGATAGCTCCGCCTCTATTTTTAAACTAAGAATCTGATAGGGCGAACTGTCCGAATACGGCTTTCTAATTGGTCGAAATGTGTGTCCATTTTGCTTCTAAACTGCGCTTGTCGCTTCCTGCGAGTCGACTCCGTTGACAAGAGGAGCTACCACCGGATGCTGAGGAGAGAATGTTTGCAGCATTTCTAGCAAAAAAAAAATAAAAAAAATAATAATAACATTTGTGCAATAATTAATTATCAGAATGGAAGACGCAATAGATGCGTTTGTGTTCAAAGGTGTTGCGGAGAGGCTGACCCTCGGAATTACTCGAATACTCGGTTTGTATTGTGTTAGATGCAAATAATATTAGCCATTTATGGTGGGACTACCTTGCAAGAAATATATTACCATTAAAAAACGCTTGTTTGCACCCCCTTTCGCACCAGAGAACATGCCAGGGGTGGTGGATGTGCGTTTCGCAGAGAGGGACCCTGCAGAAAAGAGGAGCCTCCTGTCTTGGGAGCAGGTAAAACACAATTTGCTCCTCCAGGGTGATGTAAAGATTGTCCCTTTTGCCTTTTGTCGTATTAATGTGTCTGCTTGATTATGCCCCCCTCCCTCCAGAAAAACACGTGTATTTTACCAGAGGATTTGCGAGATTTCTATCTGACCACTGATGGATTCACATTAACCTGGAGCGTTAAACTGGACGGTAGGTGGCCTCCTAGCACACACAGGCCCATTTTAATAAAGTAGTTTGTTTCAGCAATACACTTAACAACCATCTTTACACATTGTATGTGTATTCCTGGTCATTTTGAGGATTATGGGTTAACCGGAATTCAGTCCCTGGGAAAATTACAGTATTATGGACCACTTAAATGTATGACCGTGTATTGTAAAGTATTTAAGATAAACACTTGGTATATGTTCGTTTTGCATGAAGTACTCCATCCATGCAGCAGGACCTAGGGGGGGTTTATCAGCATGTGACTCTGCTGAGGTGCTCAGGTTGCTTTGGTAGTGGTCTTCAGCTCATCTGCATTACTGGGTCTGGTGTCTCTTCTTCTTTACGACACTCTGTATATTCTCTATTATGGGGTTTAAGTTGTACAAGGATTTGGGATTTGTTCAGATCATTGTATTTAAATTGCATCAATTAAAAAATAGCTTTTTTATGGACTGATGGCATCTTGTCTTTCAGATGAGTGTGTTCCTTTGGGTTGCATGTTGATCAACAGCGTGGGCAGGCTGTGCCCGCTGCTTCAGCCCGTATCTGTTTTCTCTCTGCCTAACGCGCCCTCGCTGGCTGACCTGGACTGGGAGGAGAGCGGCTCAGAAAGTGGTAAGAGTCCCCTGTCGGATCCGTACACATGCTTCACTCAAAAACTCCAGCGCCCATATTCACAAAGATTCCTAAGGCTGAAAGTAGCTCTCAGTGACATCATTTTAGGATAAATCTCAGAATTTCCTGAAGTCCAAGACTTGTTCTTAGAATTTTACCTCGGTAAGATAAAAGTTATTCACAAAGCATCCCAGGCCTTAAGAGAGCTCTTAAAATAACAAAATGTTGGAAATAGTGAGGAGGACTTTTAGTGGGCCTAAAAGCATCTTAGGCAGAGAAGATGGTGGAAACAGAGAGAGCTGATTGGCTGATCCACCACCTAAACCGTGGAGGAAATAAGCACAAAAACTTTTTTTAACAATCATACAATTAATGATATTCAGATATGATAAACTTTATCATCGTCATAGGGGGAAATTAATGTGTTTCAGCGACCCAACGGGTTTGTAATGTAATTTTATTGTGCAAAGCAGAGAAAAATGCATTGCAGCAATGTAGTTGCGCCGTGATCCAGGAACCAATTTACCTTTAAACACTCCCGGATTCTCCTACCAGCGCTGCTGTCCAGTTTGGTATTTGCCACCTTTTTTCCTCCATTTGATGTCAGTCATTTTGCAAAATACAATCGCTTTATACAAGCAGGCAACCCCAGTAAAATGCTGACAGATGAGCGCACATTAATATCAGACAGATAAAGGACTGGTGGGTAAAAATAAATAAGCTAATCAAATGATGATGAGTATGTAAATAAGGTGTGTTTAAACAATTTGATTGTGTGTAACAATCAATTAATTTTGTTAAGTAACATCATCATATCACACATTTCTTCATCCATCCTTTAATTTCTCTATTTTGATTACTAGGAGCGCATTTGTGGTGTTTTTTCTTTTCTTGTACTATCAACCAATCACAGCTCTTAGAAGACAGCATCACACCTAGCAAAGGGGTTAACCACACCTCATTTTCATATTTTTCGATTACAGGAACAGCATTTTGCTTCCTACATCCATTTACATGTGCTTATTTATACAGGAGGCAGGCTTACGAATGAGCAGTTGAACTGAGAGTGGATATTGGTCCATGATGCATTAATGCCTTTTTTTTGACAGGATTGGAGCCTGCGCAATCTGCCCCTCATTTTGATGCCCGGAGCCGCATTTATGAGCTGGATTCCTGTGGCGGGAATGGAAAAGTGTGTCTGGTTTACAAAAACTGCACTCCAGGTGTTCACATTGAGATAACATCCCTACATGAAGAAGTCATGAATACGGTCAAACATTTTATGTTACATCATGTTGATCTTGCTGTTTTTCAGGGGTTGTCGCACAGCAGAGTGAAATTTGGTTCCTGGACCGCTCGCTGTGCTGGCACTTTTTGACTGCGACATTTACCGCCTACTACAGACTGATGATAACACACCTGGGTCTACCTGAGTGGCAGTATGCCTACACACCGTACGGCCCAAGCCCTCAGGCAAAGGTAGAAAATGGAAGGTGTTAATTTTTTTGTGGCTTAAAGCTTGTCCGTAGTGCTTTTCTCTATCTTATCCACTGTTGAAAACAGATATTTACATACATAACAAAGCAAAACAAATGCTTTAAACCTTTTTCAAAGCCAGAGGTTTACATCCATTTTCTCAGCTTTTGGCAGAATTGCCTTTTGAGCTGTATGCCTTGCTTGTACTTCCACTTCTCACATCCGTTTTTTGGATCTTTGGTCCATTCCTCCTATCAGAACTGGTGTTACTGAGTGAAGGCTGTAGGGCACCTCGTTGACAAAAATGTTTCAGCTCCACCTCTGAATTTTCTATGTGACTTAGATCAAGGGTTTGAAATGACCACACCAAAAAATACGTTTGTGGTCCTTTGACTGGTATACCTAAGGTTATTGTCCATTGCTCCTGTCTTGAGATGTTGCTTCAAGGTTCCCCTGTACCGTTCTTTCTTTATGATTCCATCTATTTTCTGTTCTCCGTGAAGGTGTTGTGTATGTGTAGTTCTGATTTGCAACACTAGGTGTCAGTATTACTTGTTCCTTTAAGCTGCTGCAGACCTCTTTGCATGCGTTTAGATGTAAAGCAGTTAAGGTTGAAACTGATTTTGTTTAGCAATTTAAATAAACTATTTAGGTCTTACCAATCACAAACTGTAATTTAAAGAATGAATACATAATGTCAGGTGATTTGATTTCATAAGTCTAAATTTTATATATTTTTGAAGCAGAGCTCATCTAACATTGTCCAGATCTCAAAGAAGCAGTGAAACAGTCCTTCACCAAGTTGCCTGATTCCCTATTGTTGTGTTTCATTATTATTTTTCAAACCTTACTGATAATAAAACCAAACTAGGTAAACATTTTATACAAGGTGGGAAATCTATTTTAACACATTTTGCAGTAACACATTCTGAAACACATGCGGGGCTAACGCTGATGAATGTTCTTTCTTTATTTTAGTTGTCTTCTCTGATCTTAAAACATTTTGTCACAACCTTTTGTTGAGCCAACATCGTATGTTTATTTTTTTTGTGTGCTTTTTTTATTTGCAGCAGTGGGCGTCCCTCTACCAGCCGCTGATTTTCTGCTGTGAGGTTAGCCAGACGGATTCGGCTGGCGATGTCTTCCTAAACAAGCTGGATCCCACCAAGGCTTTCAAAGGCAAGGCCAAGGCACCACCCCCCAAAAAGAAGCAGTCGACCCAGTGCAGCTCAGGTGGCACTGCTAAGGGGCAAGGCAACATAGGGAGACACAGCGGAACCAAGCGGTGAAATCCATCCAGTCTAAGAGAGACATTTGCTGCCGTGCTGCTTTGCTTCTGTCTGTTTCTCCGCCACATTTTAAAGGAATGATCTGCCATCTTCTGCTTGCCGGACGGTTAAGCTCAGCTCTTTGTAACGAAGCAGCGTGTTGTGACAGATTAGGTAGCATGCATATTCTATAAGCAGGATTTGAATGGCCGAGCTTGTGTTTAATTTGATTTGCAACTTTACCAGAAAACTTATTCTGTCTGAGCTAAGATAGCGTCTCTTAATGGTTTCAAAGTATGCAGAGTTTCATATCAGCATTTATTTATTCTTATTCCTTTGCAAAAAAACACAGAGAAGAAATGTCACCCATCATCAGCTAATATTAGCTGGTTAGCTTCTCAGTCTTTCTTTATGGAACGCAGAATGGCAAAAGGATCTAAAAGGGTGTGCAATAAGAACTTATGTCCCTGTGTTCAGCAGGTATTTACTTTGTCTTTTTCTTTAATTATATGTCTAAAATCAAAATAACTGTAAATAAATGCCATTGTTATAAAGGGCAACAGTCCGCAGGAGCTAGGGAGTTCATCCTGTAACAGACGGGTTGCCGGTTCGAACCCTATGTCTGACCGTCTGTGTCGTTGTGTCCTTGGGCAAGACACTTGACCCCCTGTGCTGTCGATGGTCAGAAGGCCTGGTGGCGCCGACTGTTTGGCGGCTCCACTTCTGTCCGTCTGTATCAGAGCAGCTGTGGATGCAGTGTAGCTTATCACCATCAGCGTGTGAGTGAGTGAAGGGATGAATGACTGAATCTAGTGTGAAGCACTTTGGGGGTCGTCAGGACTTTATAAAGCGCTATACAAGTACAAGCCATTTACATTTTTACCAATTAAAAGCGATATGTTCATATTTTAGATCAAATAATTGATTGTTGCTTTTATGTTTGGAATAAAATTGCTATTTATTACTCTATACTTTGGTTGTAAATGTCTATGTAAGTATATTGATATCCGTGCCTGAGGTTGTCATACTCTGAGAATTTCACACCGGCTGAGGCCTAATCTGAGCTCCTTTAAGTTAGTATTTCGACGTTTCGCACCTTATTCAATCAGTAACACATCTTTATTTTAAATATTTGAATGCATCATCTTTCTTACTGCAAGAAATCAAAAAAGGATGCACTTTAGGGTCATGAAGTGAGGTAAGTATCCGCTGGTAATTCCAAAACTTTGCCATCAAGGTTCCCAGGTCTTTCCGTTTTGGCCGGACCTACTTGTGTTTCAGATTTTGTGTTCATTTTGTTGAGTAAAGTATTGCTGAACAAAATGAACACAATCTGAGACCTAAAATAAACAAAAACAGAATAAAATTAATGCAGAACGACAAACTATCACACAATTTACCAGTATCTTCTTTAATATATACTGCTCAAAGAAATAAAGGGAAGACTTAAACAACACAGTGTAACTCCAAGTCAGTCCCACTTCTGTGAAATCAAACTGTCCACTTAAGAAGCAACACAGATTGACAGTCAGTTTCAGCTACTGTTGTTCAAATGGAATAAAGGAGTGGTTCTGCAGGTGGTGACCACAGACCACTTCTCAGTTCCTGTGCTTATGGCTGATGTTTTGGTCCCTGTTGAATGCTGGTGGTGCTTTCACTCTATGGTAGCATGAGACGGAGTCTACAACCCACACAAGGGGCTCAGGTAGTGCAGCTCATCCAGGATGGCACATCAATGTGAGCCGTGGCAAGAAGGTTTGCTGTGTTTGTCAGCGTAGTGTCCAGAGCTTGGAGGTGCTACCAGGAGACAGGCCAGTACATCAGGAGACGTGGAGGAGGCCGTATGAGGGCAACAACCCTGCAGCAGGACCACTACCTCCACCTTTGTGCAAGGAGCAACAGGAGGAGCAGCCAGAGCCCTGCAACATGACCTCCAGCAGGCCAGATGTGCCGGTGTCTGCTCAAAGGATCGGAAACAGACTCCATGAGGTTGGTATGAGGGCCCGAAGTCCACAGGTGGAGGTTCTGCTTACAGCCCAACACAGTGCAGGATGTTTGGCTTTTGCCAGAGAACACCAAAAATGGATAAATTCACCACTGGCACTTTGTGCTCTGCACAGATGAAAGCAGCTTCACACTGAGCACATGTGACAGTCTGGAGACGCCCTGGAGAACATTATGCTGACTGCAACATCCTCCAGCAGGACCGGTTTGGCAGTGGGTCAATAGTGGTGTGTGGGGTGGCATTTCTTTGGGGGGCCTCACAGTCCTCCATGTGCTCGCCAGAGGTAGTCTGAATGTTATTAGGTACAGAGATGAGATCCTCAGACCCATTGTGAGACCATATGCTGGTGTGTTTGGCCCTGGGTTCCTCCTGATGCATGACCATGCTAGACTTCATGTGGCTGGAGTGTGTCAGCAGTTCCTATAAGACCAAGGCATTGTTGCTATAGAGTAGACTGTCTGTTCCCCACACCTAAATCCAGTTGAGCACATCTGGGTCATCATGTCTCGTTCCATCCACCAACGCCACGTTACACCACAGATTGTCCAGGAGGTGGCAGATGCATTAGTCCAGGTCTGGAAGGAGATCCCACAGAAGATCATCTGCCATCTCATCAGGAGCGTTGTAGGGAGGTCCTACAGGCACATGGAGGCTACACACTCCACTGAGCCTCATTTTGACTTGTTTTAAGGACATTCTATCAAAGGTGGATCTGCCTGTATGTTTTTCCACTTCCAGACCTCCATTAGTGAATAAATTTGATTTACATTAATACTTTTTGTGTGATCATGTTGTCAATATAAATAAGAATATTTCATTAATTCAGATCTAGGATGTGTTATTTTAGTGTTCCCTTTATTTTTTTGAGCAGCGTATAAAGAAAATCACCTAATTTATTGGACGTGGAATGAAATCTAATCATGTGACGCAATTTTAGTTTTATGCAGATGCATTGTTTGTCAAACCTTACTATATGTAAAAAAAAAAATATTTTCAGATGTAAGAGACCCTGACCCGTTCCTCAATCACATTACGTTTTGTCAAAAGAGTACAATTAAAATGTGCCGTCAAAATAACGCCTTATTTCTCATGGTTAAGTGTTTTGCTAAATTATAGATTGATCTGTTTTTAACTTCTTAATGCTGTGAAAGCCATTATGCTTCAAACTAAATGTTGTGTCCAATTTAATTACATATATCTTTCTAAAGATTTTACATGATAAAAATTTTAGAGTTTATTGTGTTTCTGATCACTGTTTGGACCTGATAAACCTGATATAGCTGTAAGGGTTCTCCTGTCAGATATTATTTATCCAAGCCAGAAAATTGTTTTTCTTCACAGTAGATTATGTGCAAAATTCAAAAATTTCCTTTAAACCACTGAGAGTATTGAGAGTATTTCCAAAATGTATGGTTGTTACATGGTCCTTTCTAAATATTCTGTGTCAGGCACCTGGTTTTCCCATTTGGAAAAAAAAAAAACACACACAAAAGGTCTAAATGTTAGCCACGAAATAGTGAATGGGCAAAAATGACGATCAGCCCATGTGAATGCCTTTGCATGTGTGCGCTTATAAAGACTTTTATTCTACCAATCAACAAAGCCCCAGAAAAAGGTTACTGTCCATATTATCACTACTGCAGGCTATGTATCAAACGTCCTAAATTCCAAACATGTTTACGAGCACTGCAGCTTTTTATGCTTTTTATATGTGAATATATTACAGCATTTCAATGCATCTTCTTCTGTCTGTCACACATAATATCAAACCAAACCTGATCAGACACCAAGAATCAAGGTTTTGTCTCTAGACTGCATTGGGCTGATGGAAATGTATGCATGTATGAACTTATTTGGGTCCTTGTGCTGCTGCCCTTTGAACGCTGTCAGGGAGCGGGCTCCGGCTGCTTCTATTTGTTTTCAAAAGTTGTTTTCTTCTTGTTTACCCCGACATTTCAGGAAAGACGCCAGGCCCAGATCACTCCTGTATCGATTTCTTGGCCTTACAGTAGTCATGTCTTCAAGTCTTGCTTAAGCTGCTATTCCCAACGTGAGATTAAAAAAATGTCAAAACATTACAAAACACAATTTTTTTTTCTTTACACGTCTGTGTCGCATAGAAACGTCTATGATCTTTGTTTGAAATATTTAAATTTCTGTATGGTTTAAAATTACCATTGATAAGCGAGCAGTAAAAAAAAAAAAATCACAGGTTGATCTAATTGTTTATGAGTATGACTATGTATAGCAGCTTTAGTTATCGCTCCAGGGATGTTTCACCCACATGCTCAGATCTTCACAGCTGTACAAGCTCCTAGTTTAGTTGTTTCCATTTGTGTCAGGTTTCACACATACATCAGAGCAGATGTTTCGCTCTTTCTTCAGCGGGAGAGACTCCTCCTCACTGGGCTCCCTATCCCGTCCAGCGAAGAGGGGGTGGTGCATTTCTACAAATGCCTTGTACAACCCTGCTCCCAGCACTCCTCCAATGGGAGTAGCTACTAGAGGGACCCACCACCACCCATGTCCAGACCTACAAAGAGAATGACACCAATTTCAAAAGGGTTAGGGGACTAAAACAAAGGACAGACGTTATCCAACAGTTTGACTGACCCATATCTCAAAAACCCCTTCTGTTTACCTGAACACTTCCCATCCCCAGCCTGCAATGGCAGTGAAGACCCTTGGTGCGATGTCTCGGGTGGGGTTGATAGCATAACCACTGTTGCTGCCCAAAGAAAGGCCAATGAGAACCACCAGGAGACCCACAGCAATGGGTTCAGCCCCCCTGGCTGCTGGTTTGTTCTTTTGGTCAGATAGAGCCATCAGGCACAGCAGCAGCATGGCTGTGCCAAACACCTGGCACACAAGGCAAAAACAAAAATGATGCCACCACTTTCCTCACTGTGAACATTAAAGGGTTATTGCAAAGAACTGTATGGTTATTTAGATGTGCATCGAGCGTCTAATTAAAACTGCATACACATTTAATGCTGAACTTCAGAATGGTTATTGCTTTAGAGCAAAATTATCACTGCAAATACGCAATTATGAAAAATACTGACAAACGGGATACTGCCTCCTTCACCATAGAGGATGCTGCACTCAACAAAAAAAAGTCTCAAATGGAAAATTTTCTACGGCTGAAGCAGTCGAGCAGAAAGGGTTGCCACCTTCCCAGGTCTGGGATGCGTGTGTTCTGGTGTCTTGCAAAACTTTTTAGACCCCATAAACTTTTTCACCTTTTGTCAGTTCACAACCGCAAGCCTAATATAAGGAAGCACGTAGAAGGAAAATGATGCGTGGTTTAAGTTTTTTCTTTTTTTGCCATGCATCAGGAAGACTAATAAACACAGCAGACAGGTCAGCGAGGACATTGTGGAGAGGTTTAAAGACAGTTTAGGTCATAAAACCATATCTCAAGGTTTAGACATGGTGCACTGTTTAATAATCTGCCATCTGAGAATTAAAACAGTATGGCCAACCATTTCAGTGCTTCAGTGTAATTGTTTAGATCAGAGCAAATTCATGTGTTATAATGGCCTAGTCAAAGTCCAGACCAGAAATCCAACTTAGAATCAGTGACTAGACTTGAGAAATCATGCTCTCCATCCATTCTGACTGAGACTGAGGCGTCTGTCAGAGTCTGTAGATTTGCAAAGCTGGGAAGGACAAATTCCCCAAAACCTACAGCTGTAACCAGAGTAAAATGGCTCTGCAAAGCCTTCACTCAGGGAGCTAGCAGTTTAGTGTCTGCTAGCTTAACCTTTTTGAAACAATACAAAAAGAAAGATTTAAAACAAACATTTTGTATAACCAAAGAAAATCTCAGTTTCATGATATATTTTGAGGTTGTTTTTTTAAGCACAATTCATAAAGCAGGTCATTGCAATTTCTGTATATTTACACTTACCCGCACCCAATCCTATTAGCTGACGGGAATATGGAAAAAAAGTGAGGGTGTTTGCAGAACAGTTCAAGAAAGAAAAGAGATGAATGCAATCAAAAAGGGATGTGCACTTGTAAATTTGAGTTTCGTGGCTACCTGGTCAACAAAGCCACCAATCAAGGACAGGTATGGTGCCGGATATGTGGCAAAGATCCCAGCTGTGGCCCTTTCACCACTTACAGTCAGGTTTCCCCCACAATAGTCATAAATGGCCTCTGAAGGGAAATTTGCATAACATTTGACTTCAACCTACCAAAAATAACACTCATACTAAAGCTGGTGTATATTAACAGTAGACTTACCGTAGTAAATAGCATAAATTGTTGCTGCTGCAAGAAACGAACCGCAAAGCTGTACGAAAATATACAAGGGCAGCCTCTTCCACTGTAGGCGGCCAAAAACACACATAGTGAAGGAGACTGCTCCGTTCATATGAGCTCCTGGGAGGAAGGAAAAAGAAGTGTAAGAATGATGTTATCTACACATGGACACCAAAGCCTTTGAAGTCATTATAACAGCTGTTTTGTATTACCAGAGACATTTCCTCCAACATGAACCCCCATTGCGACAGCCAGCCCAAAGCCAAGGTTGATGCTAAGGTACTGTCCGAATACTCCTTGACCGGTCACGACCTGGGCCACAGAACCAAGACCTAATGCCTGTGCACATAGGAATAATCAGGATTATTTTTTTATTCATCTTTAAAAAATAAATAAATGAGTTTGAGTGAAAGTTAAGTTTTCTTCAACAACATCATGTTTGAGTCTGTAAAGATTACTGATGATGTTCTGCTGTTTTGTCGATTTTCATTGTTGTGGGAAAACATTTCATTAATCTCCTTAATTATCAAGAAAGAGATCTGTGATTTTCATTCACGTTACAATTTAATAAATTCTTATAAGAAGTGGGACATGTATCCCAGAAGCGGGTTTGGTCCGTTCCAATAAAAACGAGAAAACTTTGGCCGTTTAACCGTCTTGCTCTCCAAAGAAGATGGCCCCACTTCTCAGAGCCTCTCGCTCTCTAAGTCAACACAAAGTCGACCGTGACTCAGCAGCTGCTGTGCCAAACAAGTTCATAACACCATAACACAACACCTCAATGCAATAGGCTTAAACCATTCAGTCAACCTTAAAGATGTCGGAGTTAGCTTTGACTTTACTTTGTCTTTTTGGCTTAGTTTAAAGAAGACATATGGAATATCCCCTTTTTTTAGCCTTTATTTTAATCATTGTGCATTTGGAGATATCTTTATATTCTGTTTGTGTCATATTTTTCAAGCTGTTCAGTTTTTTCTGTTTTCTGGGGGGGGGGGGGGGGGGGTTAACAATTACGTCACACTATTTGCTGCGGAACTGCTAAAGAAAGTCACGGAGGTTATTTCTCAGACCGATTTTTTTTTCAGTCCAAGCTGAAGAATGCCAGAGCTAAAAGTGGGTAAATCAAAATGTTTTTTTCACCGTCGTCCAGCATACGAAGATGGCCGAACGGCGCCAGGTGGAATGAAACAGATGATCGCAGAGTCACCGGAGAACTTCTGAAGCTGGCATCCTGGGGAGTTGATGGTCGGCAGCAGCGTAGATGGTTAACAGGAAAGGTGTCAGCACAGTTTGCTGTGGGCCCCCATACTGCAGGCCAGCCTGTCAGAGACACAGCCCCATGTCCTCACATTCTGCTGGCAGCCAGTGAGGTAGTCCAGGAGAAGGTGAAAAAAAAAACATTTCTGGAGGCTCTACTGGAAACTATGCTGAGGGAAAAGCTTGAAGCTGTGGGTGGTGCTGGAGCTTGAGCAGAGGCCTTGTTCCCTTGCAGGGCGCACTCCTGCACCTGATAGCCTTCAGAGCGGGTTATATTTTACTCAGACAGCTTTAGAAAAATAAACTGATGTCCATCGGTTTTACCTAACTAGTGTCAAAATATGCTAGTTATTGTATTTTACTAACATCTGTGAAGCACCTGTGTTTTTGGGCACTGCAAAAACGGAACAAAGATTAAGTAAAATTTTCTTAAAATGAGTGTATCTGTCCTTGATTTGATCAGGTAAATAAGCCAATGGAATAAGAGTTTTGCATTTAAAATAGGAACAACTCATCTCCATCATCTTATTTCAAGTGCAGTATGTCTAATTGTCTTATTTTAGGGGTCAAAATGTCAAAAATCTTATTTACCTGCTCAAATCTAGGACAAAAACACACATTTTAAGAACATTTTACTTGTTTTTAGGTCCATTTTTGCAGTGGGGGCGTTTTAACGTGTGACAGGTGTTGTAAAGTTCAACCTTACTTCGTTACTTTATGGTTCATTTTAACTTTGAACTCTGCGAAAAACACTGCCCAATGAGAAAATAGCTGACACTGACAAACAGCAGGAAACAGTAAAAGCCGGATTCTCACGACAAAATGTGATAAGTATTTAGGTCAAAGGTGCGTTAGCCTTTTTTTTATTTGCTTTGTCTGTACCCTGTCCCTTAAACCGTTATCAGGATGTGTCTCTTCACTGTGTGGTCCTTCTAATTTCTCCCCGTGTTTTAGCTATCGGGTTATTGTAACCTCTTACAGATAACACGTGCCTTTTGAAACGCTTTCCGTGTTGCCGGCAGCCTGACCATCGCTCTCGTGACACAGCATTTCCTGGTTCACCCACCGGCGACCACCAATCCCCACTCGCTACCCTTGTGACACGGGGGGGGGGAAATGCTTGTTTGTGTGCATTAAAGAGTTGGAGCAGGTTATCGGGGTAAAGAGCATGTTATTAATGATTAATGGCATAGGGTCGCTACTTATAAGCAGCCAAGTCATATTTCTAGACACATAGGACAGTTAGTGACAGAAGAGCTCTGTGTAAGTATATACAGTATACCGTTATGCATATCTGTTCTTACCATCATCACATATGTTGAAAGGAATTCAGCGAGTCCCACTCGTGAGAGTTCACTCCTCAGCCAAACTTTGGGTCGTTTTAGCTCCACTGCGCTCCGCTGGGAGACCCCCAGTTCCACTGACTCTACAAAGTCCTTCATTTTCTTTTCCTTTTTGCGCCTTTCCTTTGGCAGAGGTTCAGATTCCTGTGAAAAATGGATACAGTTCCATGCCAAACAGGAGGGGGAAAAAAAACAAAGCTGAACTGTTTCCTCTTCTCCTGCTTCCCTTTTCTCTCACTCTCTGTTTGTGTGATGTAGTGAGTGTGCGCGCGTGTGGGTGTCTGTCTGCCTCCCACTGTCTCGCTAACCCATTGGGTTTGTCCACAATTTATAGCCCTGATCCACCCCCACCTTCTGACGGATTTACTCAAAACCCACCGTCAGATCCTCCATTACCATCTGACCAATGAGGAAAATCAGTTCGCTGTGCTCAACAAGCCCATGAGAAGGACCTTGAAAGCCCAAACAAAACATCTTAACTAAAATCCATTGTGGGCCTTCACAAAACTGAGTCCACATTTTTGCTGCAATATTACTCCTAAGCTCTGTTGATTCACAAAAAGTCCAGGAGATGAAGAAAAATGCAACAAACATTGTTGATTAATAGTATTGAACCAATGTTACATATTATCTACACTTACCGCAAAACTAGATAGTCCACATTATCATAGTCCAAAAGCCCAAGGCAGGGGGGGTAATTAGATTTTAAAGTGACAATCCCAGAGGAAAATGTTGTTGTTCGTAAATTTATGTTGATCTTCCAAGTTCCTTAGCTCAGCCTCAAGTGCATTTAATTTATCCTGTCGTTGCTTTTCATGAAATGCCATTTTTGCAATAATTTCCCCCCTAATAAATGTTTGCAAGTATTCCAAAGAGTTAAAGGAGACACTTCCCCATTGTCATTTTCTTCTACATATATAAGAATATCCATCTTTAACTGAGTTCTTGTTGATTCAATTCAATTCAATTAAATTTTATTTATATAGAGCCAATTCATGAAGCATGTCATCTTGAGGCACTTTGCAAAGTCAAATTCAATCATATTATACAGATTGGTCAAAAATTTCCTATATAAGGGAACCAGTTGATTGCTTCAAAGTCCCGACAAGCAGCATTCACTCCTGGAGAAGCGTAGAGCCACAGGGAGAGTCGTCTGCATTGTCCGTGGCTTTGCAGCAATCCCTTATACTGAGCAAGCATGGAGCGACAGTAGAAAGAAAAACTCCCCATTAACGGTAAGGAAAAACCTCCACCAGAACCAGGCTCATTATGAACGGTCATCTGCCTCGACCGACTGGGGGTTACAGAAGACAGAACAGAGACACAACAAGAGAGACAAACAAGCACAGAAGCACACATTGATCCAGTAATCTGTTCTACATTAGATGGTAGTAGCGGATGATCTGTCTTCCCTGGATGATCACAGCTAACAGAACGCCAGACCAGGTGTACCTACTATGAAGAAAAAGAGAGAGAGCAAAAAGTTAAAAGCTGAAATGACGACAAGCAATACAAATATGGAGAACAGTAGAAATCAGTAGAGTGAGAAAAATAGATCCTGATGTCCTCCAGTAGCCTAAGCCTATAGCAGCATAACTATAGAGATAACTCAGGGTAACATGAGACACTCTAACTATAAGCTTTGTCAAAAAGGAAGGTTTTAAAATTACTCTTAAAAGTAGACGGGGTGTCTGCCTCATGGTTCTGGCTGTGCATTTATATTTAATCTCCAGATGAAGGTGACCTCTTTCTTTTGCCTAATGTTTAGATCCATATAAAATGGGCTAAGGTCTGAGAGACCCATGACTCCTATGGTAGATGATTCTATTCTGTTTATGTCTTTTTTAAATATAAAAAAATATAAAATTCTAAAGTAGAACAGGGGATAAAAACGTGTAGTCTTTTACTCTAGGGTTAAATTCTTGCCAGATGTTGCATATTCCCATTTCTTCTAGTAGTTTTTATGTTTTTTTGCTCAGAGCCTTGGTGTGGTTAATAGAGGTTCTGGAAGCATCCCAATAAGAATTCAACCTCGAATTAATGTCACCTCTACATATAACTAAGCCATGGGCCCTGGATATCATTAAGTCAAATATTTATTTGTAGAAATTTGCCCTTGGTGGTGCGTAGACATTCAGCAAAGTGATGTCCAGAGCTTTAAAAAGTAATGATTTTATAGTTTTTTTAAAGAGTCTTGTGACAGAGGAGAAACGGGACCTCCGGAGAAACTCAGTCCTGTGTTTCTGGCTTCAAGTCAACTCAATTCTATTTTATTTATATAGCACCAATTCACAACACATGTCATCTCAAGGCACAAAGTGATATTCAATCTAATCATGCAGGCAGATTGGTCTGTATGATTTTGTCTGCTTCCAGCAGTGTTGCTACACCCGCTAATTACAAGCGACTTTGTGTTATGATCCTGCACGTGTGAGCTTACGCATGGAGAAATGTGTTCCTACGCACTAGTGGAGGAGTCAAGTTGTAGGGTTTGGTTCATGGCACCTGTCTGCACACCTGTCGGTATTTCCTCAGCAGGCTGCGGGGATATATATATATAATATATAATATTAGTACTTCTAGTCTAGATCTTAGATTCTTTGAGTTCTTGGAGAGTTTACACATTTAAACCCTCTTTCTCTTAGGATACTGCCTGCCTGCTACCCGTCCAGCTGACCAGGATTTCTCTCAGGCTGTCGGCACATGTTCACCCACTGTGGAAGCCCAGAAGGTGAACATGTGTAGGCTGGAACCCTCATGATCTGCTGGCAGAAGATCACAGGTTCATAGAGTTAGCTTAATGAACATGGCGCAGGGACGTGACAGACAGCAGGACACAATCATAACAGACGTAGGTTTTAGTTATGCGTTTGGCATGTTTAAAAGCACGCTCAGTGGCGTGTTTGTGAGGGTTTGTGTAGATGAAAACCTTTCTGAAATCAATCCCGCATGTACGATATTTTTTAAAATGATGCGGGTGAGATCTTGGTTTTTATAAAGGCCCAGATTGTTGAAGGCCACAGTGTGTCAAGCAAACAATAACTTAGTTTTACCAGACAAAACTGAATCATGTAAAAATGGGTTATACTATCCATTTTTAATATATACATTTTCCCCTAATAGTGGTGACTTTTTTGGAAGTTTTGAGCTGAGTAAGATCAATGTGAAGCACAGGTAAACAGGGTTACTTGTACAGGGAGATAATGAGATTAATCTTTTTACCTTCAATGAGATTGAAGGTAAAAGGAGCGCTTGGTTTCGTGTGAGATTCACTCCAGTCGGGTGGCCAGAGGTAAACTGTCAGATTGGCTGACAATTTAAATTAGCAATTTAAAGGAGATAGTTTAGCTCCTCCCAGCCAGTAGGTGGCATACTCGCGCTTTCCGGCTCTCATTCAAACCTTTAGTTGTATTGTTTGCCACACAGACATATGCCAGCTGGTTGCCAGGTCCTGTTGTTAGCATTAGCAAACATTTAACCTACCAGAAGGAAAGTGGCAACCTCTGCATTTGCTTTGGCACCAATGCTTAAAGCTTGACCAATGTTCACCCTCAATCTACTTATTATTTTGGTCCGCTTGAATCTGAGAAATGTAACACGAAGAAGAAGCTATTTCTCAGCGCACCGGCCTGGCACTGCCTGAGCTCCATCTCACATGACTTCAACCAACCATTCCTATTGGTGCAGAATCCTTTCCTGCCGAGGTTGGCATAGTCACCAGAAGCAAATGACGCAACAGGTGCAGTCAATCAATGGATAATTGCTGGAGCAGCACTGGGAGCAGAAAGTGACATCAGCAGTCAGTAGCAGAAACAAAGTGTCACAGCAGAAGTTGTGAACGTTACACAAAGCACTTCTTTCTGTTCTTCTTTCAAAGATGAAATCATGGATTCTGATAAAACACGTGTGATAGCAGCAGCTACGTGTGCGTCCTCCTGATCTGCAATGTTGATGTTGGTTCGGCTGTGGGCCCGGCAGCTCTTGCTTTTGTCACAGCTATGTGTCCGGCCTTAAACCGTAATACGCTAAAGTGATTGGCCATCCCATGCTGCATTGCTTCTCAAACGGTTGAGTTGGGAGTGGGACAAGATGGATCATTGTGTATTTGTGACTGCAGATATACAGCGAGAAATCAGCTTGCAGGAAATGTTAAGAACCCGCCAACCCATGGCATTGCAGCACTGACCAGTCAGCGCAGCAAATGCACCGAACCCGGCCTCAAGCGCAGCACAAACCGTTGCCTGTCTGAAAGGGCCATTAGACCTTTGTGTCTTAACCCCTTGTGGTTCTAAAAAATTTAAGTATTTTTAAGAATGTAATACTGTTTAATACATTTGCTTTTATTCCTAATGTTTTGTTTTTGCACACAATTTTCCACATTTGTTTGATATTGTTTATACATCTTAAATATAGGCTATGCAATGCTAAAGACACATCGGTCACCACACCAATAGGCTGGATGATGTTTCTTCCAACGTGAAATGAGTAATTTCATGAATTTTTTTTTATGAACATGTATTTATATTGGTTCCCTTTTTAATCCTAGTGATAATAATTCTGAAAATACTGCAAAGCCTACAAAACAGCTTCTTTTTACTTTCTTTTTTACTTTTTTTTATTACAATCACATGATTTTGGCTATTTCGATTTTATTTTATATAGACACACAAAGATGTGCACAATTGTGAAGTGGGAGGAAAATGGTGCATGGTTTTTCAAACCATTTACAGATAATAACATGAAAAAATTTTGTAAAATTGAATCTCATTATGAACCCCTCAGGGGTTAATTAGAAGACATAGATAAACTAAACATCATGAAGACCAAGGAGCACAACAAACAGGTCCGAGATAAAGCTGTGAAGTTTAAAACAGGTTAAGATTAGTAAACAATTCCTCAAGTTTTAGGACATCTCATGGAGTACTAGAACTAGACACATCTGGCAATAGACATGTTCTTTCGCCTAAATTGACAGGCTGGGGAAGAAAAGCATTAACCACTGAAGGAACCCAAAAAAACTCATTGTATCTCTGGAGGAGTTACCCTGACTCAAGTGGGAGAATCTGTTGAGATGACAACTATTAGCAGTGCACTTCAGATATCTGAACTTTGTGGAAGAGTGCCAAGAAGAAAGCCATAAGATGTACCATTTGCCCCCAAGCCATAGAGGGAACTCATCAAACATGTCAGGGAAGGTGCTCAGGCCAAAACACACCATCCCTGTGGTGAAACATGGTGGTGGGAGCATCATGTTGTAGGGATGCATCTCTACAGGTGGAACAAGCGAGCTGGTCAGGGTTGATGGGAAGATGGTTGGAGCTAAATTAAAAAAACCATGTTACAAAATAACATTTCTTAAACCAACAGGTGCTGGTTTTTGATTTTATGATAGATGATATAATTTGAACTTTCTATCAGGAAGTCCTAATGTAAAGGTCCCTAAAAACAACAACTTTGAAATCCTGCAATGTTGCCCACCTGATTTGAGAACATTTACAAGGTCGAGTGGAAAAATGTCGTCAAATGAAGCTGGGGCGTGCTGAAAGACGATTGAAACTGAATGATAAAGTTTAATCAAAGAGTGGTTCAAAGAAGTTGGGGTGGTGGGGGGTGGGGTGCACATGTGATGTTTTTTTGTAGTGTGTAGGTTTTTCACTCTGTCAATATGACGGTGGAGATTCAATGCACAGACTGCTATTATTGCTATTATTCTGAATCTGACTTATTTAAATGTGATCATATTTGGGGTTAGTTTAACTATAATAAATTGGATTGCTGAGGAATATTACTGGATGATTTTTTTGTTCTGCTGCACCGCACAATGGCTTCAGTTTATGAATCTTTCCTAATGAATTTATTGAAATTGAATTTGGAGAAACATGAAGCTGCCTTTGGACACGGTTTAGTCTTATCATGACCAATCAGTTGGGAGATTAGTCCGTTTGCCCTGCCATAAAGTCATAATCTGTCACTCATTAGAGCAAAGTCAAGCTTCACCCCAAGCAACCGCAGGGTCTTTGAGGTCACAATTAAGTGCTCTGTCACATATCGTGCTTCTGTCTCATCCAAACCAAACTCCTTTAATCTAAGGGGAAACCATGCAAACTTTTACCCCGCCACACTGACAGAACTAATTCGTGTAGCCTCAGCATGTGCTAAAAACGTTCTGTGCCGTACGCTGAATTGAGAACAGATGTGTATCCCCAGCCACCACACACACACACACACACACACACACACACACACACACACAATTTTGTGTTTTAGCATGACTCTGTTCCAGTGTTGCAAGCGCACTGGGGTGTCATATCACCTGACCTTCAGTGATACTACCCCCCCCCCCCCCACCCCCCTCCCAACGTTACAGTGTGTATTGTTGTACTTGTAGTAATTTCCACAGAAGCAATGCAGCGCTATAACGTGAAGTCATAAGTATAATTCCCTCTGTTGCAATAAGCCGCCATCTCTAACCGGCATTTGCAGCTGCTTTCTTCTCATTTGGGCACTCCTCCTCCTCCTCCTCCTCCTCCTCCCCCTCCTCCTCCACCTTCTCACTTGAACTATACACTTCTGAAACTTTCAGCTGCCTCAGCATTGCTCTGTCATTTTCTTTCTGATGACAGCTCCACTCTGACTGGGAATATGGTTTTCATGGACGTGTTCTGCCATCCTCTCTGGGCTGCCTTGTCTGCGCTGCTGGCTCTTGTCGTGCGCTTGCAGCGCAGAGCGCGCTGGGATCCACAAGCCTGCGCCGTGCGTCTCACAGGCAAGACTGCCATAGTGACAGGAGCCAATACAGGTCGGTTCACTTCAGATGGGAATTGTTAATATGCGGGGCGGTGTGCCTATTACCAGCACAGCATGCTTTGAACAGTTTTATTTATAACAGCGTAGCTATTTTTCCACATCTGCAGCGCTCAATCAACAAGTGCTCACCATCATTTTCAAACAGTGCATTTATTCCCTTTGTCATAAAGGCACAATTTCAAAGCAACGTGGCCCACTTGTCATCGTTTGCTTCGAGTGGGGTCGCCGATAAGACAAAAGGATCACCCAGAAATAGATTTGGCACACCAGCCTGCTGAAAAACGTCCACTTGCATTGGTTTTAAAGGGGACTGAGTTAAAAATGAGCATTTCATCTCAACTTAATAAATCCTCAGAAGTCCCGTGAGGCTTTGTTTTTTGTTTTGTCTTGGAGCAAGAATATCTGTTTAGGTTACAACATAATGCTCTAGTCAAACTTGTAAGCAAGCTGGGATACTTTTATCATTTAAAAGTATATCTGATGCCTGTGTAAATTCTCAGTTATAAGGCTCATCGCAACAGCAAACAGGCTTGAATGGAGGGCAACCGGACTTTCGTTCAGTTCTTTCTGAAAACGTTTCGACACCTATTTTTATCTTAGCTTCCGTTAACAAAGCAAATATTTATATGACACCTTGGAATGCACTTTAAAGATGTGTAACTATTTCATTGTATTTGTCTCAGTCACAAACCAGTTCTTTTTTTATATACACTGGAAGATAATCCAGATAACCAGAAAGAGTTTAATGATTTAAAAAAGGGTTAAAATGTAACTCATTTAGTAATGAACTTTTTTTTTTAAATCTGGAGAATGACTAATTAAAGCTGTATCCAGCCAACATGTTGGCTATTAAACAACTGTTTTCTCTGTGAGGCTTGAAGTATTAATAAATATCTGCCATCTGATCTCTAGGCAGGGACCTAGTTTCCCCTCATTGTTCTGGAGAAGAGTTCGACTTGCGTTCATCGCAGCCGTGAATCAGTTGCTGCACTAAAACAACAACTCCTAAGAGTTTCCGTTCAAAGATTAGCACAATCGCAGGGACATTTAGGTCACGGAGCCCCTGGACGAACAAATGGGAAGACGGTGTTCTCTTTGACATCGAGACGGTCTTAGGACCCACGCTTTGCTGTGTCTCATGTGGTCTGGGATCACAGCACTGCGTTAGGAGATAAGGAGACAACGTCAGCGGAGAGCAAAACCTGTAGCTGGAGCTGAGTCCTGTTTCATCGTAATAAAATAAATGTCAAGCTGTTCATATTGATCAAACTGGTGCTATATCAAACCACTGCAGATTATTTCCACAATGGAGTGTAATCGTTCCTGTATGATGAAGATGTTTCATCTGATGAGTAAGTGAAAGCAAATGGGGTGAAGGCTGTTCCCTCCTCAAGAAAAATATTATCTCCTGACCTTGACAGGACTTTTTCACATAGTATAACAAAACAAATGCTGGTATATTATGGCCTTTACAACACAACACGGTAGATAAAGACATTGCACAATCTTATTGTACTCTACCTGAAGGTCATTTGGATCAGCGGCTGACTTAAGATATAGTTGAGAGCAAGTTAGGAATTCTTGGCAGCGCCACTCATCCTGCCAGTCAGTCAAGGTTGTTCCTCTCAGAGCTAACCTGTCTGAATTTATGCCAAGTTGCATGCGTTTCAGCAGTTTAATTTCTTGTCTTAAATGTAAAAATCACTTTCCTCTAAGATCCGTAGGTGCCAGGGTAGCTGAAGATCAGCTGTGGCGGTATTTTTTTTTTCTTAATGTTAAAAAAGCTGTTATATTTGTGGTGTAAATGACATATATATAATGTCGTCTTCCATGTAAATAAATTTCATGAAGATAACGTATCTCATTAAGAGAAGAAAAAAAAAGGTTCATTTGTTTACAAAGTGTGCGGCTGAAAATCCAACTTTCACCATCTCTGCTGCCATTGAACTCCAGCGCACACACTTGGTATTCCCAAAATGGCCTGCAATGGAATCTTATCCAGCCTTTGATCTGGATAAACATTTTGGGCTGTTTGTTTGCCACCTGGCTAAAGTCCTACTTTCAAAGGGAGACCACAACTGCAGAGAAGTTACAAGAGGAAACTGTGTGTGTGTGCACAGTTTTTACTTTTCATTTTGTCGTGTTACCGCCACAAATTACAACTTATGTTATGGGATTTTATGGCAGACCGACACAAAGTAGCACATAATTGTGAAGCGGAAACAAAGAGATACATGGTTTCAAAAAGGTTTAACAAATAATACATGAAAATTGTGGCATTCATTTGTATTCAACCCCCGAGTCAATAGTTTGTTTAAAAAAAAAAAACACCTTTTGCTGCAAATACTGCTGCAAGCCTGTTAGGTTATTACTATGCCAAAAAAGCTGAAGATTTTGCAGATTCTTTGCCAAACAGCTCAAGCTTTGCAAGACTGAAAACAGTGTTTTGTAAATATCAGTTCTCCATTGTTGCCACAGATAAATTATTATCACTAGGAATAAAAAGGGAACCAATATAAATACATGTTCATAAAGAAATCTGCCAGATGTTGCTAGTTGTCACTTGGCCATTTTAACATATCAACATGGTTTGTTCCACATCATCCAATTATAGCACTGGTTGTAGAAGATCATCGTTGGTATTTTACATCTCCTCCAGCGTAACCTTGGGCCTCTCCGCTGCTCTTCTTAAGGCTCTTTTGGTCAAGCTGGTGTGCTCTGATGGACGGCCGTGTCTTTGGGAGATGCTAGAAGTTTGAGAGATTGGTTTGACCTAAACCTGCTGGTAACTTCACTACAACTTTAACCTCGACCTGTTTGCTGTTTTCCTCAGTCTTCATGCTGCTGTTGTTTCCCAGATGTTCTCCATTAAACTTCTGAGGTCATCACAGAACAGTTTTATCCATATTGTATGGGTTGTAGATTAAATTACACACCGATGGATTCTACTCTATTCTACAAGGGTAAAGAGGGCTCAACACAAATGCACAAACCATGCATCATTTCCCCTCAGCTTCACAGTTTATGTTGAACTTTGTGTTCATCAGTCACACAAAATCTCCAATAATGAGTTATCTGGTTGCCATGTGATGCTAAGTAAATATATTCAAGGGATATGAATACTTTGGTAAGGTAACTGTGACAAACAGAAATGAGTTTAGGTTTTCTTCTCTTTTAAAAGCTCTTTTTCATTATTTGACCTTTTTTCCTGACTGTAAAATGTGCTTTTTTTTTTTCTTCTGTCCCTTCACTCTGCTAGGTATTGGGAAGTTCATCGCCATGGACTTTGCACGGCGTGGGGCGCGCGTCATCTTGGCATGCCGAAGCGAGTCCCGGGGCAAAGCAGCCCTTGATGAAATCAAGGGAATTACAGGAAACACCAACGTCCATCTGCGCATTGTAGACCTCTCCTCCATGGATTCGGTCAGAGCGTTTGCGAAGAGGATTCTCGAGGAAGAGAAAGCGCTCCACATACTTGTAAACAATGCAGCAGTATCAGGTGACACAGGCCTTTTTAAAATAAATAAATAAATAAAAAATAGAAAAAAAGAACATTTACACTACACAAGCAAAATCCATGTTTACTCGGGTCGGATTGGGCAACCACAATCTCACAGCGGACTTTGTAACATTTGTAGATGTGGACGCCGAACCAGCCGTTAACCAACATAAGCTTTTTGAGCTTCATACAAGTTAAGCATATCTGTAAATCAAAGAGTTGCGGACTATTAGGAAAGTGGGAAAAAAAACTAAATAGCTTTTTTTGCTTGATATGTCACATCTGTCAGGCATGTGAAAGCCGAAGTATGCAGTTTCCACAAAAGAAACAAGGAACACTGACACTCAATACTTGAAGAACACAAAAAAAATACTACTCACTCATTTTCATTTCTTGGCAAGAGCACTGCAGACTAACAAACAAAATGTTTCCAGTTAACAAGTAATGAGGATGGTGGAAAATGGCTCCATGTGTCTCTGAACCTTTGTGATAAGCATCCGAGTTTGACTTTCCCCCCCCAGAATTCACTTTGAAAGTTTCTTACTAAAACAACAGTAAGTGAGGGAGGGAGGCTTCAGTTTGGAAATGTGCTTTGGTAGCTGCAGGAAACCCCCATTGAACTTAATCAGATCAGAATCAAGTTTAATCGGCAAGTAGGTTTGCACTTACAAGGAATTTGACTTGGTGTTGATGGTGCAGACAAAAATAATAAAATAAAAAGTAGAATGGATATATATACAGAAGCTATATACACTCAGTAAACTGTTCGTTAATGTAACGCAGAAGCTTGTAAGTCCTGAACGGGGGAAAGAGACAGTGTCCAGTTTCACGGGCGGCTCTTGGCCTTGTTCATAAGGCTGGTAGCAGATGGGAAAAAACTGTTCTTGTGGCGTGAGGTTTTGGTCCTGATGGACCGCAGTCTCCTGCCAGAGGGAAGTTATTGAAATAGTCTGTGACTGGGGTGCGAGGGATCAGCCACCATCTTCCCTGCACGCCTCAGAGTCCTGGAGGCGTACAGGTCCTGGAGAGATGGAAGATTGCAGCCAATAACCTTCTCTGTAGACCGGATGACACGCTGCAGTCTGCTCTTGTCCTTAGCGGTTGCACCAGCGTACCAGATGGTGATGGAGGAGGTGAGGATGGACTCAATGATGGAGGAGTAGAAGTGCACCATCATTGTCCTTGGCAGGTTGAATTTCTTCAGCTGCCACAGGAAGTACAACCTCTGTTGGGCTTTCTTAGTGAGGGAGTTGATGTTCAGCTCCCACTTTAGGTCCTGGGAGATGATAGTTCCCAGGAAGCGGAAAGACTCCACAGTGTCGATGGTGGAGTCACAGAGGGTGATGGGGGTAGGTGGGGCTGAGTTCTTCCTGAAGTCCACAACCATCTCCACTGTTTTTACAGCGTTGAGCTCCAGGTTGTTCTCCCTGCACCAGGTGGCCAGATGGTCAGCCTCCCACCTGTAGGCAGACTCGTCTCCATCAGAGATGAGTCCGATGAGAGTGGTGTCGTCCGCAAACTTCAGGAGTTTGACAGACTGGTGACTGGAGGTACAGCTGTTGGTGTACAGGGAGAAGAGCAGAGGAGAAAGAACACAGCCCTGGGGTGAACCAGTGCTGATGAGCTGTGAGTCGGAGACATGTTTTCCCAGCTTCACGTGCTGCTTCCTGTCAGACAGGAAGTCTGTAATCCACCTGAGTCAGGTACATTCAGATGGGAGAGCTTCTCCTGAAGCAGAGCTGGGATGATTGTCTTGAAGGCAGAGCTGAAATCCACAAACAGGATCCTGGCGTAGGTTCCTGCAGTGTCCAGGTGCTGGAGGATGTAGTGGAGGGTCAGGTTGACAGCGTCGTCTGCAGACCTGTTGGCTCTGTAGGCAAACTGTAGGGGGTCCAGGAGGGGGTCAGTGATTTCTTTTAGGTGTGAAAGCACAAGGCGCTCAAAGGACTTCATAACCACAGAGGTCAGAGCGACGGGTCTAAAGTCATTAAATCCTGTGGTCCTTGGCTTCTTGGGAACAGGGATAATGACGGGGGATCTGAAGCAGGCTGGCACGTGACATGTCGTCAGGGAGGTGTTAAAAATGTCTGTGAACACTGGAGACAGCTGATCAGCACAGTGCTTTAGGGTGGATGGAGAGACAGAGTCTGGTCCAGCAGCTTTCCTGGGGTTCTGTCTTCTGAAGAGTTTGTTAACATCTCTCTCATGAATGAAAAGAGTTGTCACTGGGGAGGAGGTGGAGGTGATCTGTTGGGTGGAATCGTGGGGAGTGATTGCAGGACTGTCCCTTTGTCTTGACCTGTTCCACATTTTAAACATTCCACCTCGATGGTCCATTATATTTGGACGGTCACGATGGAATGCCATGTGTTTGGCCAACACAAGATAGTGCATGCATGTGAAATGGAAGGAAAATGATACATTTATAAGCAACCATCTGAAACCTGAGCCAAGCTTTTCCTTCAGCCCACTTTACTCTGGTGTCCCTAAATAAACTGGCTGAAAATCATCATCAGAATGATTCAGTGAATCTTAGGTTCACTGAAGATCCAAGTTAGAGAACCAAAGTCCATCTTAAAGAATGTGGAATGAGATCAAATTAGCTCAACTACTTTGAAACAACATTTTTATATGTTTCAACCCATTCACAATGCAATTAACCCTAACCCTAAACAAATTATCATTTGAGAAAATAACATTTTAAAGAATTATTTGCTCAGTAAGAATCAATGCCTTTAGATCACTCGATTTTATTAATGCAATTATTCTTCCGGGAAGCTAGGGGTCGCTTGATAGGCTAACCCTTAAGTTATACAAATAACCGTTAAATCAACATTAATCTTCGCTATTAATGCGGTAATAACGCTTATAGCACTATCGAAAGACGGCAGAGTGAAACGAAAACAAGCATTATGGTTTCATGTATGGCTGTATGGCTATGTGACTAATTACTGCTGCACATAATAAGTGAGAGCACAAACTCGTTCAAATTTATGTCTTTGGATGCTGCAGACTACTTTGGTTGTTAGTGCCTTCCTAATTTTGTGTAACGTGCCTGGATGTATGGTTGTTGTTCCGTTTAAATAACAAAATGTCAATAATTATATGTTTGTAATAATTAAAGAAAAACAAGCATTATGTTTAAAATGAACCCTGGTTGTGTTGACTCGATAGTAGCACTAATGTTGTGCGAGAAGCTAATAGGTGTATAAAACCCTTATGGAAATAAAGTTTTCCATAACCATAAAAACACATCAGCAAAGCTTGGTTAATGCTATTGGAAGCTATGCCCGTTAGCTCCAGGGCTTTTACTTTGGTCATAGCTTAAAATAAAACAGTAAAACCATTTTAAATAAACCATATGACTTTCGATCCCTAACCAAACCTGTCTGTGCCTCTGTGTCAGTTTGGTTCACTTCGGGGCACCCGGTTGGGAGCAGTAGGTTCAGAGTGAATGCTGGTTGTCTAGGGAGCTTGACTTAATAGCAACGGCTCCCTGATTTGTCCTCATGGCTTGATTGCACTTCTTTCAGCTTGTTTTCAGTTTTGTCTGTTGTCCAAAATACTCATTTCTCAGCTGCAGTGATCTGGAGCTGATTACTGTAATGCTTAATTACTGTAATGCTTTATTTTCATTGTGTATCAATCAGTTTTTCATCTCCTGTTTACAGCTTGTAAAACATTCTGCCGCATGCCTCTCAGCCTCTCAACCAGCTTACGTAAACATGAACACATCCCTCCTTTCCTTTCCATCTCTGCACTCCCGGGTCAGTTCAGGATACAGTTTAAATTCCTGTTTGTTTTTAAAGCACTGAATGTCCTTGTAACATCTTATCTAAATGAACTTTTGAAAACCCACCGGCCCAGAAGAGCTTTGTGGTCTGCTGATCGATATCTGCTGGAGGGGCCTTGTTCTAAGTGTAAACAGCACTTTTTCAGTGGCTGGTCCAATATCGTGGAATAGTCTTCTCTATGAGTTACGCTCCATCACAGACCTACTCTTATTCAAAGCCAAACTCAAGAGGCATATATTTAAAAAGGCCTTTGACTTGCAGTACATTGATACTTTCTTTTAGTTCTCCCTGTGTATGCGTGGGTTCTCTCCGGCTTCTTCCCACAGTCTAAAAACACGACTGTTAGATTAACCGTTCTGTCCAAATTGGCCTCACTTACAGTATGAGTGAGTGTTTACATGGTTGTTTGTCTCGTGTGTCTCTGTGTTGCCCTATGACGTACTGGCAACTTGTCCGGGGTTTACCCCGCGTCTCCCCCAATGACCGGTGGGGATAGGCCCCAGCCCCCCCCCCCCCCCCCCCCCATGACCCTGCATGTGGATGAACAATATTCCTAAAACATTTAACAGAATTGGATATGATTATTAACAAATACATAAAATAGAAACAAACTAAATAAAATTTGCTTGAACTGAAATGGGATACAATACGTACCTGTAAACTCCAACTAAAAGTCAGACCGGATAAATTTGTCTGTAGTTTTCTTTTTGAAATAATCTCCAAAACCTCTTACGGTGCACTGTTCTGTCCATCAGATGAAAAGAATACGACACAGCTGCCAACATGGCTGTGCACCTCAGCTGACAGGCTGTACAAGGAAAGCGCTGATCAGAGAGTAGCCAAGATGCTCACGGTAACTCTGGAGTAGCTGCTGAGAACCACAGCTCAGGTGGAAAAATCTATTAACAGGATGTCAGTTAGTCTAAAACTTTAGTATTTATGAGAAGGAGTTGATAAAAGTGCTGTTGTTAAGAGAAAGCAATCAGAACTAAATACTGCAAGTCAGCATGAGCGCAGCATCTCCATGGGTAACCATAGTGATGGCCGCTGCAGAGGACCTGGTCAAAGTTGATGGATGGATCTGAACACAAGGCATGGAATGATTTAAATCAAATCATATTTATGTGTTAGAGTGACTCAGTCAAAGTTCAGAACTAAAGCTAACTGAGAATCTGTGGCAGGATGTCACACCCCTCTAGGGTGTGCATTTTGTTTTTCTTTTGGATAATTCCCTTCTTGTCATATTCTTCGTGTCTCCATTCAGTTCATTTCTCTATGTTCAATATTGTTTACACAGTGTTTCAATATTTGTTCTTTTCTTAGTTTTATTTTCTGAGTTTATACTGCTTATGTTCTGTACACTTCAACATATTTCTGTTAGATCTTTCATCTCAGTTTGATTTGATTCTCCCCAAACTGCTCTGCATTTTGTTGATTGTACTCACCAGGGACCTCATGTCTACACACAAAAAGGATTAACCCACAACTCAGGATGTATAAAAAGGAACAGTGCGTGAAAGTGTGCTGGAATCCACACAAACATTTCACCTGCCGTGAAATGTGCAACAGCCATGCAAACTTTTTCAGTCGACAATAACTACACTGCAAAAACGGAACCTAAAATAAGTAAAATGTTCTTAAAATTAATGTATTTGTCCTTGATTTGAACAGGTAAATAAGATTGTTTGCCAATGGAATAAGATTTTGGCACTTAAAATAGGAACAACTCATCTCCATCATCTTATTCCAAGGGCAGGATGTCTAATTATCTTATTTTAGGGGTAAAAATACTAATTTTATTGGCAGATAATCTTATCTACCTGCTCAAATCAAGGACAAATACACTAATTTTAAGAACATTTTACTTATTTTATGTTCCGTTTTTGCAGTGTAATTGCTAAAATTCACCCAAATGCACTGAAATATAACTCCATTCAGTATTCAAACCCAACGTTCGTTCATGAGGTTGAGCTTTTATGGTTTAAGCCCCTACAAAGAAGTTACCTTTTGTCCTCAAAAAAATGTCGTTACAGACCTCAAAAATGAAGGAAATAACCTCAGACACGTGTAAACTGTAAATATTCCTGTACATATGCTGGCACATGAGTGGCTCACTAGCCGGTTTAGATCGACCAGGGCGATTCTTTTTGAACTGACACCAGCATTGCAAAGGGAAACCAGGAGGTCAGGCGTTTCAGTCTCACCTGAGCTGGGTCCTGCCAGCCGTGTAGGACGACCTCATCCAGATGTTGTTCAGGTACAAAGAAGTCTCCTAAACTGTGAATCAAATTGATAGCGAGGACTGTGTCACATTGTGTTCAGAGCATTCATACTGCTATAAGGGGCACCATCTGTAAAGGAACACACTTTTATGAATGGAAAGCATCTTTATATAATAAATTTGGTTTAATATATGTGGGGACACGTCTGTGCACAGTTTTGGCCACGGCAAGTATGGAAGGTGACAAAATCTGGAAACAATTAAAGTGTATGCAGTTAGGAGAAAGAGGAGTAAAAATGTAAGAGTAAAACTTTATATTTGTTTTCTGTGTGTTTTTCTTACTGTTGATGGCAGGTTTGCCCAAACAGATGACCAAAGATGGGTTTGAGGCTTCTTTTGCCACCAATCATCTGGGACCGTTTCTGCTCACAAACCTGCTGCTGGGTAGGTGTGTTTTCTCTGCAACGATATCATGGCCAACTGCAGCTCATGCAGCTTATTTCCTGTGAGATCGCCTCTAGATCTCATTCTCTTTGGTTTATTCGATCCCCCTTGTGTGCTTGCTCTCTGCTCTAGACCTCATAAAGCGCTCAGCTCCGGCACGCATCGTTACCGTCAGCTCGCTGAACCACAAACGGGGCGAAGTGGACTTCTCTCACTTTCACGGCCAGAACCTTGTGTACCGCATGGATCAAGTCTACAATCACACCAAGCTGCACAACATCATCTGCACCAATGAGCTGGCACGAAGGTTACAGGGCACAGGTGGGGCAAAGTCTGTCGTTCTATTCAAACGGATAGCTATCGTAATGATAGAGCTAATTTACTTGTGAATGTGGGACATTCAGGGCTGATACTTTTGTTTGACACTATCTTGTTAGTGTTTAATTTAACTTTTTTTTTCTTTTTTTTTTTACATTTTTAGAAACACGGTGGGATTAGTTTTAAAAGATGTTTCCACTTTCTAAAAATTGGCTCAGATTACCAATGATGAAGCAGAGCTCCCAGACAAACCTAAAGCAGCACCATGATGAGAGTCACAGAACTAAGAAACCATGAAAAACGTCTCTGTTGTTTTGATTGCTAGTCAATGCACTAAACAAATGTAAGGTACTCAGATCAGGGGTATCTAAGGTGTGGCCCAGGGGTCATGGCGGCCCACGGCTGCAGCTAGCCAAGGTTTTCACAGAAAAATGAAATAATCTTACGATGAAAAAGGCTGGCTTCCACCACGCAAAGTATTTGTCTTTTTGCCAAGCTTTTTGCTTTCTTTATGACAGACAGGGAGAAAACACAGGGAGAAATCTAACCAAATAAACAGGACAAAATCAAGAGCCTATTAAATAACTCACACAATAACCGGTCCAGAAAAGTAAGATATAGAAACAAACAGTATAAGGAAAAATAACTGAAGAATGCATGATCCAGGAAACAACAAAATCTAAAAAAAAAAACTATCTGATGCTCATTCTAAATTACTGTATTGCTTTATTTTCATTGTGTTCAAATGAATAAATAAACACATCATATAGGAGTCAGTGAAAGATAAAATGGTAATTTCAAAAAGGAAATAAGTAAAAATCAGATTAAAAGAAAAAGCTTGGATTGTGGTCACAAGTGTTGGTATGGCTGTACAGATTTATTGTAGATTTTGTAACCTGAAACTTCATCATTGGATTTGTGAAAGGCACTGATACCATTGGTCATGATACGGCCCTTACTTATCAATCAGCTTGCAGGGAAAGCAGGAAGCTGCCTAAAGGAACGGTAGGTTACTGATGTCGGTAAGGAAGCGGTTCTCCAGTGTTTAAGAAATTTCCTCCACAACCTGAGGACAGTCTGAATCCAGTCTGTACGTGGAGAAGAAAGATGGCCCAGTACCACAGGGGGACAGAAAATAAACAAATTAGGAGCAATAAGAAGATTTTGGTCATTAACTGTTGTGTGTTGTTTGTGCATGTCAGACCAAAAGTGGTGAACTTGGACCAGAGACCAGTTCTCCTCCTGAAACACGCATCATGGTGTGGGGGATTTTAGCTGCCGGCTGTCAGATTTCAGTTGGTTGGACCAGAACGCAGACAAGAGCTCGGACATCGCCCAGTGAAGACTTACTGTTTTACTGGATGACAAGAAGCAGAAACATGACAGGGACCCGACCAGAACAGGGTAGGATGACGAGTGAAGACCGAGGATCTGACAATCTGGATGATAGAGCTGGCTGAACTTATGAAAGAAGGGACAATAGGCAGAGCAATGAGACACCAGTGAACTGAGAGACAATTAGGCTGCAGGAGAAGGGGAATAAAGAACTTATAGCTGCAGGGGAAATAACAGAATCTATCGGGGAAAAGGACAATGGCCAGAATGGGGGCAAAACCCAAACTGAACTAAGGGCAGATAACAGAAATAATAAGAACATCGGCTAACCAGACAGAAACCAAATCCAACAGATGCCAGAATAAATATTAACTAATTCTGAACCGAGGATCTCAGGCTGAACGATGGTCGAGGAGGAAAGACAAACAGACTGCAGGATCTCCAGGGAGCTTCCAAAAATAATCAAACCCATGGGGATTATGACACCAGCAGTTTTTGAGACACAGTGGAAAAAAAAAAAAAAAAAAGAAGAAGAAGGACAACCTTCTATGCCGGTTCCTCCTGTCTGTTGAGCTCACCGTGGAGGAGATGGATTTTAACGAGCGAGTGACGGTGCTGTGTGTAATGTGGAAAGCTGAACAACGGCGTCAGCACCCCTGGGTCAACCAGATCCTCCAGAGACGCAGCGGCACGCGCCGGTTCAGCGAGTTCCACCACCTGTAGCTGCGTCTGGATGATGAACGCTTCCAGCGGCGCTGGCGTCTTTCCCGGACCCAGCATGAGGAGCTTCTGCCCTGCGTCGGGGGCAGCAGCTCACCCGCTGGGCGGTGAACTAAAGCCGTCCTCAGTCAGTAAATCCATCATATCTCAGTACAAATATAGCCTCACTGTACTGTCTAAAACATATTTTAGGGCGTAAATAACTGGACGAGGAGCACCTTTAACGTGACTCAAGTTTACAGAACAGTTCAGATGTATTTTAATCGGTCTATTCACATTGCGGACCGTTAATTCGCTCCTGAATAATCCTTTACATACAGATGACGTATAAATCACTTGCTCCGTTCGCCTTGATTGCGTTCGGTGTGAACGTACCTTTAGGCTGATTTGTGAGGGTTTACCTGGAAACCCAACATTTTGAATTAGTTCTACCATGTCACATTAAGAGTGAATAATTGTGATGAATTCATTATTCTTTCCTCTACAAAAATGGCCAAACTGTGTGGAGTGGAAGGCTCTGCGAATTGCAGGGGGGTTGGGGAGTGAAGTGCCTACCGTAGATTTAAAGGGACGGCACCAAAACGAGTTGCTCTCAGACAAACCTCAAAACAGATGTAAAAAAACGAGCTGTGGGGCAACAATGACGAGGAATTCAGACCAAATCATCGCAGTTCCACTTTATATAGACCACAACTGATTGATTTAAATGTGAAAAGGAAAGCATTAAAAAGCATATGTTCCTTTTAAGCAGGGCTTTGAACCGGTTCAAGGAACGAAAACGAAAACCGGGAACTTTTTGTATTTTACAGGGAACAGAAACGAAACCGGAAACGTTATTATTTTTTATGTTCTGGAACTGGAAAACTTATTTAAAAATAATGGTAACCGGTTAATGCCGGTTTTATTTCGTTCCTCAAAGTTTTCGTTGCCTAATTAACTAAAAAATAAAAAAACGACTTATTTTCCTGCGCACGTTACCATGACGGCTGAGGTTCACTTCCTGTGTGACATCACATCACACATTCGCTGACTGAATGGAGAGACAGCGGTGTCTCCACTAGAGCTACACATCTTAAATAAGAGGTAAATTACGAACCATCATTAAGTAAAACGCTCATTCCAAACACAATATCTATAGCTATATTTGTCAAACGAAAGGAACGAAATTAACCGTTCCGGGAACAGTATTTATTTGTTCTAACCAGTTCGGGAACGTCAATTTATTGGTGGAACTCATAACTGGAAACGTTATAATTCGGTTTCTGTTCGTAACGAACCGATTGGGGAAAAAAATCGGTTCAAAGCCCTGCTTTTAAGCAAAAATAATTATGTCCATTGTGAGTGTGTGTAGATTTCTCACTGACACTTCCTGCTTCCAAGTTTGTAGTGTTCCAAACTTCCATACAATCCAAGTTGATATTTAGAGCTTCTTTGTTTCCTTGTGTCCTAACAGGTGTCACCGCCAACTCCGTGCATCCCGGTGTTGTCATGACGGAGGTGATGCGGCACTATCCATTCTGGCTACGTTACCCATTTAACTTCATTGGGTTTTTCTTTTTTAAGGTGAGAGCATTGTCTCATTTTTTTCCACGCACAGTCACTCCCACGACGATTTTAAAACACCAACGCACTGGTTTAGTTCGACTGTATCATTCTGTTACACCAATGTCTCTCAGATCCAGGATACGGGACGAAAACCAGGTTTACCCTCAACTAGCTGAAGCTGGAGTTGCTACAAAACACATTCACTAAAGGAAAAACATGTGGTTCCAGTGTGAAATACCGAATTTCCTCCTGTTTCGTTTGAATCCAGATCACATGGTTTTAAGCGTGCAAAGATTTATTTGTGCATAGTTTGTTATAGTCACTTAGTGATATTTTGAAACTATGCTAAAGATATCATCCCCGGTCACATCAATGCTTATCAAGTGGCGGGTACTCACACGACAGACATGGGATATCTGGAACCAATCAAGTCCAAGATCAGCAGTCAATAATCAGAATAAAACAGAACCATGAATGGCTGTATAACTGCACAGCTGATGGATGATGAATCTGGAATTCAACCAACACACTAAGAATGCTCTTTACGGAGATTTATTAGAGGGAATGAAAACAGGCAAAAAGACAGGATCCAAAAAAAGGGTAAGGCAGACATCCAGACGATACTTGACAGGCAAACAGAAAACTGGGCAGAAAAATACAAAACGTGTAACAAAAACGGAATCAAGACGCTGGGAGCTCTTACCAGGAAACAGGGGATGCACGCATGGTATGATTGACGACGACCCGACAACTAACTAAGGAGGGAGTGAGGCTTAAATAGACGGATAAACAGGTGAGCGGAATTGAAAGTAATTAACCAAAGGCGGGAGCAATACAGAACTGACAGGACACTAGATCACAGAACTAAAATCAGAACTAATACAGGGACCAGAATAACTGATGAAGTAAAAAGGCTAAACTGGAATTGAAAACAGAAATAAACCCAGAGGCAGAAATAAGCTACTTAACCAAAACAATAAACATAGACCGGATAACCTAAAACAGTACAAAAGCTGAAGAAGCCAAAACCTGATAGCTGATCAAATAAATAAACATGAACCAAAACCCAAATCATGACAGTGTGAGGTTATCCGTCTGACAGCAGAACAGATTTTAGAAATGAACCCAGCATGAGAGCAGCTGATTCGGCCTTTATTCAAGAACATAGCCAGTGCCTTCCCTCACAACTCTTATTGTTGTAAATGACTCACATCTCCAAGATGTAAGGATAAGGAATGATGAAATATTGCTTTAACTTTCTGTTTTTTTTAAACATTTAAAGTGCCAAAGGAACTTTTTTTTCCTCTCCTTTTTAATCGAGAAGTCAAAGATTAAGTATGTAATTTACTTCTGTTTGTTTAAACCCAGAACCCACAGTAATCTGGTTTTCTTCAGAGCAACATCTTTTTTTGCAACAACAAAGTGTTCAAACCTGAAGAAGAAGTGACCTGCCTCCAAAAATATTTATTATTTAATACGGCTTTGACAGTTCAGTGGGAGACAAAAAGATGCAGCTGTTATTCATTAATTGCAGATGGGCTGCACAACCTAAAGGGGAATTTCTGTAAACACTATGTATCCTGGAAGCCTCGACGATGTCTGCCAACTAAAATGTTCCAAAGAAAACAGCTGCAAAGGAGGAAACATAATGTTGTGAGCCAAATATGCAGCTCCCAGGCAATAACAGTTATGACTAGAAAGCTGGGTTATACATTAACATATTAGCTTGCATTTGGTTTTGGATTTCTTTAGTGTGTTTTCAAGAGTAGGGTCATTTCTCTTTTAAATGCTAAAGCAGTAACAGAAAGTTATTACGTCTTTAATTCCCACTTAACAGTTCTGGTCCTTATATCATTTTTCTAACCCATAGAGTTGAAGGGAGCTTTTGTTCCTCTGGTTTGCAGATGAAAGTATTTTAAGACCGTCAGCGGGAGCCCTAAATGCAGAACCGTTCAAAATATAAGCTTGACATGATGGAAAATTATTTCCCAAGTACAGTCACTGGGAAACAGCTTTGTTTTTGGTTCTACTTTCTGTTTTATGAGTTTTAAATACCAGTGCACTCCACTTGTTAAATTAAAATCTGTTGGGTTCTTCTTGGCATTAAGCAATTATTATTGCTACATTGCCAATATTATTATTATTATTATTGTTATAATAATAATAATAATAATAATAATAATAATAATAATAATAATAATAATAATAATAATAATAATATAATAATAATAATGCGTACGTACATACATACATACATACATACATACATACATACATACATACATACATACACACCAGTGCACTAACAACTTATCTGGAGTTTACCAAGGGTTTAAGTCAGGTAATGTAGCATATAGCAGAAAATAAATTTGTATTATCATTCTTTGCTTTGTTTTGTTCTGTTATTTAAGACAAATTAAGAACTTGGAAATTATCCTGCTCTGTTGTGGCCTCATCCACCTCTCACATCTTCATGGAGGAGTTTTGAAGTGTTTTGATAAAGTTGCGAAAACGCTTTAGCCACCCCACAGCATTTCAGTCTAGATGACGCTCGGACTTGGACAGGCTCGTCGCTTTCTATTTAAACACTTCTGCTGTAATTTAGCTGATCTGGCTGGAATTTCCTGCTTTGTCCCATAAAAGCTTAACACTTCAGACAGATGTTCTCCTCCTAAGAGCGCTTGGATTAACTCATGTCCATACAAGGGAAACATGTTTCATTTCTTAACACATCCTATAAAATAAACACACAACCAAAAATTACTTTTTACGGTTGAGCCTAACATTTTCATACTCCTGGCAAGTTCAGCATCATCTTTCTTCTCACTGGAAGGGATATTGATGTTTAGGAATCTTGACGTGAATCTGTTGAGGGAGCTAAAGATGAGGGTGATGGCAGGGAGGCTCTCCAACCTCAAAGATCTGAGGCTCGTCACCAAAGACAAATCGGGAAACCCGCAAATAGGTGTTAAAGAGTTCTAACAAAGTTTTGACTGCTGGAATGCTGGAAAAAAAGGTTTATTACGAAGGTGTGAATTTTTTTTTCCTACATGCTACTTTTTGATAAAATGTCATAAAATAATATTATTTTGTACAAAATTTTTACTAAAAACAGAAACTTGGTCAAATGAATATGATTTTAAAATCTGCCAGAGGTGCGAGTAATTTGGGGCTTTATATGAATTTTTGTAAGACCAATAAAAAAAGGAATGTACACTTTATATTTATCTATACATCTTTATCTATTTGTTTCCCCATACCTTTTACGGACTCATACCATTTACATGCACACAAAGAACCCATGTGATCTATTGATACCTTTAGCAAAAGGATGCAAATAAGCAAACGTCATCCAACTAGAACGATTTTACTTTATTTCTGGCTCATCACATTCTCCATGAAGGAAAGTCAGGAAGTGGTGGCCTAGTGGTTAGAGCATTGTGCTTGGGTCCTGAAGGTTCTGAGTTCAACTCCCACAGACTGCCACTCTGGGTCCCTGAGCAAGACCCTTAACACCAGATTGTGCCGCACAGTGGCAGCCCACTGCTCCCCAAGGGGATGGGGTTAAATGCAGACAACACATTTTGTTGGAACGTATTTTGCAATGACAATAGAGATGATTATTATTATAAAAATGAAGGCTGAAGCTGATTGTACTTAAAAAAAAGTATTAGTGTGATGATGCGCACTCTTTTGCACCCAGGTTATTGCAAGTTATATGTATGTTGCTAGAATAAATGTGGTGTTTTTAACAGGGGTGTGAAAAGTTTTTAGAGCCATTTCTTTCAGGTTTGTGGCAGTTTCTAGGCAACTGAGAAATCTGGGAACGCAGGACTTCTGCTTTAACAAAAAAACAACCATAGCAAATCTTTTTGTCTTTTGGACAAGCCTAAACCTTTTCTCTGTTGCTCTGATGTCTGTGATTCCTATCCAGCTCAACAAGTAACAAACACCCGTCAGGGTAGAGATGGTTCAGCTCCCAGGCTGCATATTTGCTCCCGTCTGTCTCAGTTATCTGTCTGCAGGCCCTGCTTGTTTACCCATTTAACCCTCCACTGTCTCCCTCACAGTCACCAGAAGAGGGGGCAGTCAGCTCGATCTACTGCGCCGTGTCCGAGGAACTGGAAGGGGTAACTGGGAAGTATTTCGACAGCGACTGCTCCCTGGTCCTTCCTGCCCCTCTAGCTCGAGACGCCGCCCTCGCTGTGAAGGATTTTGAGATCTGCGAGAGGCTGACCTCAAAGCTCTGAAGCGGCTGCTCACCGAGGACTGGGAACCAGAAACACTGTGAGATAACGTGGGGAGCTGGACCGTTTTGGGACAGTTTTAGTCACCGCTTCCTGCCGAATGAACTCAGATAATATATCACATCACCAAGTTTCCCATGGTGCTGCCTAATTCTGATCAATAGAAAACCTTTTCTCTGAACATAAAAGTGCCTTAAAAACTTTTGACACGTTTTTCTTGACTTTGAGTGAAGAAGAAATGGTGTCAGATTACATATGAAAGAAAATATTATCAGCAGAGAGTTAACTCCCAAGAATTACACCAGAACCTCTGAAGCATGATACAATCACTTCCCTTTATTTGTCTGATTCATTTAAACATAACAGAACGTTTGAGCATTCAGTGCTTTTCTGAAGAATTTACACATCGTTCCTCCTCTTCCTCCTTGGCCTCGTTTTCTTTCGGCTGCAGAGAAACAGATTTAAGAGAAAATCAGGCCCACGTGATAATCTTCTAATCTAGGTTGACTACTCGTAGCTGTATGCTAATCTCCATTCGACTAATCAAGAAGATGCTGGGCACCGATGCGGCAGCAGTACCTTACTGACTCTGCTCCACTATTTCATGGATGATCTCTTCCAGCACCGGAGCCACGTGATCCACCTGTCTGGGTAAAAGGCGGACAGCTACCTCCAACGTGTTGTCCTGGGAATGACACACAAAATGAGAGAAAATTATTGTTCAGGAAGTTTTTTTTTTTTTGTTCACCTGGATGTCGTTAGTGGGGAGGGCGATATGGGCTCACAGAGTTTCTATTATGTTCCATCAGAGGAGCCTGCTGGACGGTGACCTCTTCGAACTGACCGTCTTCTGATCGAGTCTCCATGTCTTTCTTACCGTTCTGCTGCTGACGCATGCGGGCATAAGAAAAGAAAAAAAACACAGGAAAAAAGTTAAAAACTGATGCTGCAATGAAAAAGAGAATATTCCTTTTGTTTAACTTTGCTTGTTGAGTTAACCAGAGTATAAAATGTCCAAACGGGACACAGTTGGTATTGGTACTGCCAGCCCATGGAGTAAGAAAGCTTAACAGCTGCACAGGGACCCAAAACCAACAGAGGGCCCCCAGGAGCATTAGAACTGGACGCTGATCATCTCGCCCTCCTGCTATTCGGTACCTCTCTGATTTTTTTCAGGAATGAAAAGGAATCGTGTCTGACGGGAAGTTCTGGACTGACCGAACCTCAGTTTGTACCCAAACAAGGTTGTTTTATATCCGCTTTGACAACCCATGATTTAAACAAAGTATTTATAGTCTACCTTTAGAAAAAAGGGCCTTTATTTTGACTTCAATAAATATCTGTCAAGAGGAGGCTGTTTTAGTTCATTTTGGTTTGACCAGTGGTCATGAGACATCTGGCTTTTGATGTGGGCGGTTTCCCCGGGCGGCAGTAGAAAGCCGACACACAAGCCTGCCCACAACTAAATGTAACACATGTGGCCAGTTCTACGCTAAATACATTTTCTATTTGTTTTATGTGTTTTCTCTCAGTGGGAAGTGTGTTGAGTAGACGTCACAACGCTGTGTTTTTTATCCCGCTCCAGATTTTAATCACTTAACTCTCTTTGTAACGTCTCCAAATACTCATCTACAAAGAAAAATCCGCCGGCAAAGGAGTGAACCGCCCCAGATAGAGTCAGTTTCTCAGGTGTATTTTCTTTTTGTGGCAACTGTGCTGACGCAAATTGTGACGCGGGGTATTTAGCCCATCCATCCATTTTCCGACACGCTTATCCCTATTGGGGTCGTGAGCTGTAAATGGGCGAGAGGCGGGGTACACCCTGGACAGGTCGCCAGTCCATCGCAGGGCCATGGAGAGACAAACAGGACAAACAACCATTCACACTTAAGAAGAATTTAGAGAGGCCAATTAACCTACCAGTCATATTTTTGGACTGTGGGAGGAAGCCGGAGTACCCGGAGAGAACCCACGCATGCACAGGGAGAACATGTACTGTGGGTATTTAGCGTTAGATTTAAAGCAGTGAGGTTCGTACCTCTTTCCTGTTAAACATGTTGTCGACCAGATTAAGGTTTTAAAGCTACCAGCTAGACCTTTGTGTGTATAGTTTACCACATATGAAACAACAAGTTCTGGTTTCTTTTTTCTATTTGCTGTAAAACATTAATTATGCTAAAGTAAATATTTCAGCACAACAAAACAAGCTCATCACATGCGGCGCATCGCAGTGAATCACGGTTCTTTTTTAGTGCATCGATCAGTTTTTTATTTCCAGGTCAACATCTTTGAAATGTTGCTGTCTGCTAAAGTCTTTAACGATGCCCGCTGATCAGCTTGACGTTTTGAGTACGTAACAGAGCACCGTTTAATTCGTCGTCCAAAAATGGAACGAGTGTTGAACAGCTGCAAAAGTACCAAGACAAAGCCGTCAACCAAAACTAACAGGTGGGACAAAGAAGAGCGTTGATCAGAAAGGCCGTGGTAACTGGCTTTTTATCTACTGTGCAAAACCACATGTGTAGCAGAAACGCTACAATGCACATTTTGGAGACACTGTGGAACATGGCGGTGGCAGCATCCTGGGGTTGGGATGCTTCTCTTTCAGGGTGAACAGGTTAGAGTTGAAAGATGGATGGAGCTAAATTCAGGGTTAAAGAATAAACTATTACAGGCAGCAGTAGACATCAGGCTGGGGTAAAGTTCCCCCTTCCAGGTGGTCAATGACTTTAAACACAGAGCCAGAGCTACCACGGCATGGCTTAGATCAAAGCATCTTCCTGTGTTAGAACAGCCCAGTCAAAGCCCGGACCCAAATCCAGCTGAGAATCGGTGGCTAGATGGCCGCCCATTCAAATTTACCTAAGCTTCAGCTTGTTTTGCTTATCGATCTCTAGACGTGGAAAGCTGGTAAAAACAAACTCATTCATAGCTCCATTAAGCTTCTCATATTCCAGCCCAAACGTGCCGAGCACGTTTTAGATTGTTAGTTGTGACATAAAATAAAAAAATGTGCGCAATCTTCCTTCCACTTCTCCTCCATAAATCATTTGGTGTTGGTCTGTCCCTCACAATCCCTACAAAATAGGTTGGCATCTGTGTGTCTAAGGTGACAAAAAGTGAAAAAAGCTTAATGGGGACAAACAGCCTGTTGAGCAGCTCAGTTGTTTTCAAAAGGTACTTGACAACATATGACTAAATGCCTGACAGTGAACAGAATGAAACAAGTGGCGTGTCATTACAGTTGAGCCCAAACCTGAAAAATCTGTTTACAACGTTAATTCTCTTAATAATGTTCTGTTTTTACATTACTATGTTACATTTCAAAAGAAATTGAATCCAGCTTAATGGGAAAATCAAATAACTCCAACATTTAAACTATTCCCTGTCAGGAATTGTCATTTCAACTAAAAAATATATATTTATATATATACATTAATAAGATATTAAGCCATTATCATAACAGCCACTGACTGACTCTCTGTAATCAGTTCATCGATTGGTTCAACACTAAACCCGCATACCTTCATCTGCTGCATCTCCTTGGGGCTGAAGAAGGTGATGTGCCCCTCCGTCCGCTCGGCCACGAGAGCCAGCAGGCACGCCAGCACCACGCATCCCGCCACCGCTCCGCGCATGCTCATCCTCCTCTCGCCTGCACACACGTGCACACCTTTACTCTTTGGCCGTGCATCGACTCACTCGTCGGTGAGCAGTCCGTGGACAGGGATCGCACAGAAGAATACAGTGACAGCGAAAGCAGGTCAACGTTTGACGGGAGGTGGCGAGGAAAACTAAAGCTGATAAAAAAAAAAAAAAAAAAAGCAGCGAGAAGGACGTGAGAGGACCCCCTGCTTATGTAAGGGAAATGTTGGCCGGCTGATAAAGGAGATAGGCAGGGAGAGAGGACAGAGATGAGAAGGCTGTCCGTGAGGGCAGGACAACAAATGGCTGAGCAGATAAGACAGACAAGGAGCTGGAGGGAATAAGGTATACTTACACCAGCGTCAGAGATCTACGCACTGGACATGAGCGGACGAACAGGGGCCAAAGGGCAGAAAGAGACAGAAGCCAGAATAAAGGAGTGTGGAAGGGGAAAGCCTCAGAGACGAGGAAGCAGAGGAAGCCATAAGTCACTCACGTGCTGTCAGCCTTGGTCAGTTGTTTAGGGAAGTGTTCTCTGAGATGAGCTGGGCTCCACCGGTCTGAGCCTCAGCCTGTCCCTGTCAGCCTTTATATCCAGCTTTCTCCCGATTCCCCCAGGCTCGCCGTTGTCCTCTCTCACATCCGCTCCTCCAACGGGCTCCTTCAAGGACTCTCCTCCCGGCTCCTGGAAACACAGACGTTACCCAGGAATCTGGCTTTTTGTTTTATTAGGGTAATAGCGACACCGTGTTGTTTGTCAGCATGACAAATCCACGCGCAGATACTGTCAGTAGGTGTAAAGATTAGATTGCGTGTCTGTTGCATGGGCCATCGTCTGACTCGAAGCATAAACAACCTTTTCCTCAGGTGAATTTATTCTCACTTGCGCGTTAACGTCACGTGCCGCCTCCGAACCTCCGTTGGTCCCAAAGCCTGAAAAGCAACAGGCTCAGAATTTGTTTTAAAAAGGCACTCAGCGACGTGTATCGCAGTTTCTTTTGGGCCAAATAGCTGAAAGAAGGAGAAAGGCAGGGGACAATCTGTCCAAGGAGGTCAGTCGTAAATTATCTTCTCCAAGTTATTATCAGACACAGAGTGGCATTTATAACCCGCCTGCAGCTTGTGCTTGCGCACATACAGACCCCTGTATATCTGTTGCTGGGGAGTTTCAGGACTCTGAAGAGCTTTATTGATGTTTTCCGAAATATGACACTTGACTGTTTTCCTGCACAGTGGCAAAACGTCACTGAAGCTCTGCAAGAAGGAGTTCAAAATAGTTTTGTTGATGTATTTGGCAAGCTAAGTGACCGATTATAGCTTTGTGCGTCTTCTTTAGTACTTTATATGACACCGACAAAGGGACGCAGAAACCACTGTGGCGTTCTTCCATCTCTCACAACCTGGATTTGTCTTATTTTGCCTGTTTATTTGAACTTTATTTGTCCAGGGTTTGAATTATTATACAACAAACAACTTTTTTGAGTTACGAATTACCGGGAATGCAAGTTTGAATTGATTGTGTTTTCTTTGTCTCTATTCCACACAAAGTCAAAATTAGACACACATGCTCACCAAACTTGGTCAGTATTAGTTGAGCTCATTTATTATGGTGTTTCCGGTTCTGACTTAAACAATGTCCACCAATAGGTAGGGTTAGGCCTCTAAACACCTAATCTCAGCTTTCTTTCTCTGTTTCAATGTCTCTTCATTTTAATGTTCGTTTAGGCTTGTTGTGCAGACCCGGTTGTTTTCAAGGTTTACTCATCTTACACAAACTGTCCTGCTCAGATGAAAGGAAATAAGTTTGCATGATTAGCAACAGTCCAGGAACTGCCAAGGTTCACGCTACGGTGGATTGCTAACCTGCTTTGAATCCCAGCTGCACTTTCCATGTTAAAGCAAGTTTTACCTCGCAGTGGGTGCCAACTGTGAGAAAGAGCCACGGCTCCAAAACCGACTCCTTCAGCCTTAAATTTAGTTTTCAGTTGGACACGTAAAATGCCTTTGACCATTGCCTGATCCTCTTTGCTCCCTGATGGTTCCCCCAGCAGGTGGTGGGCCCACTGGGGGATGGCCTAACTAGTCCAACGGGCCCAAAGCGCTTTACACCACAATCAGTCATTCGCCCATTCACACACACATTCACACCCTGACGGTGGTGAGCTATGTTAGCAGCCACAGCTGCCCTGAGGCAGACTGACAAAGGCGAGGCTGCCATACATCTGCCCCACCGGGTCCTCTGACCACCGCCAGCAGACAATTCGGGTGAAGTGTCTTGCCCAAGGACACAACAACTGAGACGGCCGGAGCGTTGGATCAAATCAGAAACCTGCCAATTGCTGGACGACCTCCAGCACCACTGTCGCCCCAAGCCTCCAACCCCAGGCAGGGAGATGAAGGTATGCGGGTTTTGCCATGGGACACCCTACCAGAGGCATTTAGCCCCCAACAACATAGCCAGATGGGTCATCCGAGCAGGAAGTCTGGCCTTCTCTGCTGAGTCGGCTGCCGCCGTGACCTGGTCCCTGATAAGCGGCAGACAGCTAGTACAAGGAAAAAGGCCTTCTAGAGAACGGTTTTATGGCCGGAGGAGACAAAGATTGAGCAGTTTGACTTCAGTTACACAAAAGCATGTTTTTGAGAGTCAGTCTTTCAAACTCAAGAACACTGTTTCGGTGCCACCAGTACTGCTGTTTTACAAAAATTAGATGGAATAATATAGAACGGGCATTACCTTCTAATCCTTCAACTTTTCTTCTGAAATCAACAGCAATCTGGTTGGGACTTGGACATCCCTTGGCATTCCAGTAGGATTTTGATCCCAGACACACAACATAACTGGGGCCTTTACAAAGCCCCAAAATCAACCATGATTGAAATTTAGTGGGACTGTGTTTCGATTATGCATCTGTATGGGGGAAACCAATTAACTTAATTAAATTCTATAAGTTCTGCCTGGCAGACAACCAAAAACAGCTAAAGAAAAGATATCATGCCAGCGCATTGTTGATAGCCATGCATGCTCAGTATGAGGGATTACTGCAAAACATCAACAATTCAGGCAACTGTCCACTGTGGCTCTACGCTCTTTCAGGAGGAGTGAATGCTGCTTGTCAAGACTTGATGCGATCTGCTGGGTTTCCTCAGATAGGAAAGTTTTTCACCAATCTCTCGGGATGATTTGATTAAATTTAACTTTGTAAAATACCTTGAGATGACATGTGTTGTGATTTGTCACTATATAAATAAAATTTAATTACATAAAAAGTGTTAAGTTTCTTTGCAATGTTCCAGGTGACATTTAACCTCATTTTAGTGAATTTGTGTGGAAATATTTAAACTCGCCCCCCTTGACACTGTCTCTCTCCCTCCCCCATTCGGCACCTACAAGCTACACCAACGTAGCATCTCCAGACCTGGCATTCGTGGCGTACTTTAACGCACAGTCTACTGTGTATATCGCTCTAGATTCTGTATATTTATATATATATATATATATATATATATATATATATATATATATATATATATATATATATATATATATATACACCAAACACCAAGTCAAACTCCTTGTAAGTGTAAACCTACTTGGTGATAACCATGTTTCTTATTCTGATTCCATTGATGTCGGCCTAGCATAGATTAAATAAAATTCATAATAAATTAAACTTTTTTCCACCTAATTCATACTGAAAAAAGAACAATTTAAGCTAATAAAAGCCCACAATAAATATGATGTTCATGTCCATGGTGAGTATATGTAAACTCTTTGAACATTTGTAATTTGTGTTTATTAGCATAACAGATATATTTGACGCAAAAGGGCCAGAGCACACAGAGCCAAAGAAAGCCCCACTTTTCCCCTTCTGTTTAGGGTTAAATTTATTTCATTCTAGTCTCTAAGTTCTGTTCACTTTGGACTGTTTTTATCTCACATGAATAAAATCAGGTCCTAGATTTGAGGACTTTAGATGCAGCTTGAAAAGGTTTGAAATAGTCTGATGGCCACGCTTTGATTTATCTGAGACTAGAAATAATTTTTTTTTAAATCAACCTAATCACACTCCTGTGGACTCCGATTTTACATCACATATTTCTGTCATACTTTTAAATCAGTCTTTCACGTGTTTATGTCTCTGTTGTCCTATTTTAGTTTTGCTTGATCTGTTTATCTAATAATTCATTTGTCTATTTATTAATTTAAATTGTTATTTACATATGGCACCTTTTTTCTTTTAATGTGACTGGAGCCTAATAAAGTGGGTTAAAACTATTGTATCTAATATAGATACTTTGTATTTGCAAGGCAGGGCCACATATGAACTATGAGGGTATATTTACACATACAGTTGGTTTTTATTTGTCTATGTGCCCAAAGGATGTACATGTATGGAGGTGTCTGAGTCTTACTTTTAAAATTAATTTCTTCTCCAGTTATATTCATGAGGATGGGGCTCTTCAGTCTGCAGCCCCTTTGCATTTGCTGTCTGAGTTTTACTAGAAGTATTGTAAAAAATATGAAATATGTATTTGAAACTTCCTGCAATACACTATGTTACCTAAAAAATGCATGTTAATTAAATTAATTTCAATTTGTTACATTTTATGAAGTGCCTGTGTCATTTTATTTCAAAAGTCATGTATCCAAGCTTTGCGTCTGAAGATAAACTTAATGTAGTAGAATAAAAGATAAACATGTTTAAAGAAGTGCCTTGTTTAATTGGAGGAGGAACATAAAAAGACTAATGATGAAACATCTTTAAAATCTCTTGCCGAACACAGACAAACACTGGATATCTTGTTGACGCACAAGGCAGAGGGGGGAATTACAGTTTGCTAATTAAAAGTATTATGAATCAGGGAACAGGGCCGGCAGGCTACTAGCATTTCAGTTGCACAAGAAACAGGCAGATCACGCAGTGGAAAAGATAATGAATCCTTTTACAAAGAAATGCTGTCCCATCCTAAAGACATTGCAAAAGCTTTCTCAGCTTACTATGAGACACTTTATGATTCAGAGGAAAGAGACAGTAAAATAGAGAAGATTAAGATTGTACTGGGTAAAATTAAGTTACTAAGATTAACTGGAAATTATGCCAGGGCAATGAGAGACCCAATCACAAAACAGGAAATTGAGGAGGTCATTAAAAATGTAAAGAACAATAAAGTGCCAGGAGTTTATGGATTCCCTGTGGAATTTTATAAGTATTTTAAAGCTGAGGTCACGCCCCTATTACAAAGAGTATTTAATTACGCCCTCACAAATAAGGACCCCCCAGAAGCAATAATATCTATAATTCCCAAAGAGGGCAAGGACCAAATAAATTGCTCGTCCTACAGAACAATAAGTTTGCTCTGCTGTGATTTAAAAAAATTGAACTACAACATTGGCAAATTGAATTCAAAAATGTATCCACACAATAATTAAACCAGACCAAACAGGGTTTATGACGGGACGTTTAGGGATAAATGATATTAGGAGAACCTTAAATGTGATCTCTGTGGCGAGACAAAAACGGGATCCTTCAATACTTCTCAGCCTTGATGCAGAGAGGGAATTTGATAGGGTGGACTGGCAGCATCTGAAACGCACACTGGAAAAAATGGCATTTCACAGAGACTTTATCAAATGGATTAGTGTGCTATATTCTGGACACACATCCAAAGTACGGGTTAGTGGATACTCCTCAAAGAAATTTGGTTTAAAAAGAGGAACTAGGCAGGGATGTCCTCTTTCCCCTCTACTATTTGCTATTAGTACCGAGCCCCTGGCAGAAAGAATACGGACAGACCCTAGAATTCATGGAGTAACAGCAGGTGGAGTCACCCATAAAATCTCATTATATGCGGATGACATTATTTTGTATATTTCTAACCCCTAGGCTTATGACTAGTTTAAAAGATTTTGGAGAAATCTCAGGCTATAAAGTTAATGAAAGCAAGTCTGAAGTTGGTGGGGAAAATGGCCTACAGGTCTAGATACAGAGGTCACTTTTAATTGGTCCAAGAGGGGATTCAAATATTTAGGTGTGATGATTACGCCACAAACCTCGCAACTATTTCATGGAAATTATAGTAGATTAGTCACACAAATAAAATCAGACCTGTCTAGATGGGAGATTCTTCCTCTGTCGCTTTTGGGAAGAATGGAAACAGTGAGTGTGAATGTACTCCCATGATTAATGTATCTATTTCAGGCACTACCTATTTTGATACCTGCCTCTACTTTTAAAATTTTGGATACATTTATTAATAACTTTATTTGGCAAAGGAGGAAACCAATAATCAGACACAAATTATTGTTAAGCCCAAGAGTAAAAGGTGGCCTTGGTCTACCTAATCTGAAATTGTACTACTGGGCAGCACAACTTCGTGTTGTGGTCGAGTGGCTTGTACAGGAGGAGGAGACGAACTGGATTGGTCTGGAGAACAATGGATGCCCACTGGTACCTCTTCTGAAAAAGGTTTTCAGATCACCCACAGTCCAGGTTAGAAGGAATTTGATTGGAAACTAAGAATGAGATTCTTCAAAACACCTTTCAGTATTTCAAAATACAACAGAAATGCTAAAAATTTGTGCTGGAGGAACTGTAATCAGATTGGGGATCACACTCACATTTTCTGGGACTGCCCAGAACTGATTCCATTCTGGCAAGGGGTTCAGATTGAAATTTAAAAAATATTTAAGTTCACGTTACCCTGAACCCACCGCATTATATATTGGGTTTGATCCTAGGAGAAAATATTGTGAAAAGGGAAGCCCAGTAGCTACAGATTATGCTACTAGTAGCAAGGAAAATGATAACTCTGTTCTCGCTCAAGTCCCTGCCTCCCACCCTTCAACAATGGCAGAAAGATTGAAGAATGTGTATATAATGGAGAAAGATAACAGCAAAACTTCATGTAAAATTGGCCATCTTTCTGAGTGTATGGACTCCAGCTATTTCCCACTTTGGATGAGCACACAGATAAAGATGCTACGGGTTATAAAAAGCTGTGTCAGTCCCCTTTGTATATCTCTCTCCTTTAATGGAAGACACTGGATATGTGCACCTCCCTTTCATCTGAGCCCATGAGGACCTTTCTAAGAAACGTCAACTGCCGAAACGGATTTAAATGTTTGCTGAGCACCCCCCCCCCCCCCCTGTTTTTTTTCTTTTTCTTTCTTTTTTATTGTAATATGTAAGTGCATGTATAAATAGACATATGCATATATGTTGGATTCATACTATTTTTAAATAAATAATGTTAAAAGAAAGTGCCTTGTTTGAGGTTGCAGGCCCATGTGCAGGGAAGAGGGACCCTGGGGGAATGAATTCTATGAATCTCGCGATGTTACATAGCTCTCGCGGTGTTTGAATCACGTGGCAACGTGCTGAAACATCTGCGCCGACTCTCTTTTCTCAGAGGTGAGCCATCAGAGCAGACACGCGTTGCGTGGTGCTGCAAAAACCCTGCAAAAAAATGGTGAGTTTAAGAAGATTAATCTGTCCGCAGCAGAACAACAGATAACGCAACAAATACACCTTTTCAGCTGCTGAGGTTTTATAGGGATGTTTGCTGAGATTAGTGATTTTATTGCAGCCCAAGTCACGGGCCTTGTGTAGCACTAGAGGCGCGGTTAGCCACCCCTGGTCGATCTTAGCAACTAAACTTGTTTTTTTCGCATCTCTAAGGTGGATGGAAATCACTTAGGAGGGAGACATATGTAGCTTTATTAGTAGCGCCAGCTTAAAAGATGTAGGCATGTGCATTTATCGCACACTACGGGTTTTATTCGGGGCTGCTAGCAGAGGCTAGCGTGTCGCATCCTCCTGCGGGCCCAGATCAACACGTGGGGTGGTTATGAACACTATCGGGTTACACTGCCTTGTTTTTAATCCTCACCATTAGACTTTTTAAGCGGCTCTAAGCTAACCATTGGTGTAACTGAGTTCTGCTTTTATTAATTTCGACCTAATATACTCAGAATGCTTATTTTTTTATTTATTTTTTAAGCGTCCCATCGCTCACCACGTGTAGACTAGTAAACCCTTCCGCCGTCTCCGCAGGTTCTGATGCACGTGTTGTTCGAGCACGCGGCGGGCTACGCGCTGTTCGCCGTCAGGGAGGTGGAGGAGGTCGGCCTGCTGCTGCCGCAGGTGAGTCCGCGCAACCTGCGCTCCGTGCCGGCGGGGGGCCGCGTGTGTGTAAGCCGGAGTCACTCAGTGAGGCTTCTCCGCAGGTGGAGGAGAGCGTCTTGAGTCTGGGGAAGTTCAACAACATGGTGAACCTGGCCGCCTTCTTCCCCTTCAAGTCGGCCCAGGCCGCGCTGGAGAACATGAACGCCATCTCTGAAGGTCAGAGAACTAGGGTCCCCTCTCTAGGGAATGTGTGATAGATCCTTTTTCTGTAGACCATAAACTGCAGATCCGTGTCTCTCTGGGCCATTGGAAATCTGTCAATACAGGAAAGATTGAATAAATTCTCAGAAGCCTTTCTGTGATCCGACATTAATCATAAAACACACTGAGACTGGACAATTTATAGCATTTGTAATTAAAAAAAAATTACAATTTCCAAGTTGCAGTAGTCTGCATTTTTTTGGCTACATAAGTCAGTAATGTTTAAAGTGGGTTTGCAGCACTTATTACGTGTTTTTTTAAAGTTTATATGATCAATGCTTGTTTTTTTTTTTAACCATAAACTTTAAGGAATCTCACCACGGTATTACATGGCAGTCAAAACAGTTTAATACATAGACTTGTCTGTTGGTTGCACTTTATTATAATAATAATAATATATTTTATTTCAAGCGCCTTTAAGAACACTCAAGGTCACTGTACATGTAAAAACGATAAATGGTTCAACAGGGATTGACAAATATAATAATCTGATCAGTAAAAACAGTTTGATTTCTTGTTTTTTAAACAGTCCTTGTTTATAAACATCTTTATCTACAGGCCATTTTTTTTGTTGCTTTTGGTTAATGTAGAGAAAAGTCTCAATTAAATCTCGATTATGGTTGAAATATTTAGCTCATATTTCAAAATGGGCAACATGGGAGTTCATATTTCAAACCTGCTTCCACTGAGTTTTGTCGCCACAACCTGTTAGAATTCAGTTCCATTATGTTGGCCTGGCAAAAAATTTGTCTGTGCAGAGCCGCTGATGTGTGAAAGATCTGCTGCTGCCGGTCTGTTCCTCGGTTGTAATGATGTACTTTAATCTGTCAATCCACTGAATTAACGTGATGACAGCCTGATGTTAACCCTGAACATCCGAGGAGAGCCGCTCAGTTCAGATACACGTTGGGTCCTGTTTGACTAAAGGTCATGAATCACAAGTTGTTGATCACAAGTTGTTGTTTTTTTGTGTGTGTAGGTGTTGTTCACGCAGATCTGAAGTTGTTCCTGGAGACAAACCTTCCTCTCTCTGGGAAGAAGAAAGCCGTTCTGGGTGTTTCTGATGCCAAGATTGGAGCTGCTCTTCAGGAAGAGTTCACTGTTTCTATACAGACCGGCGGTGCGGTGGCAGAGATAACCAGAGGTGAGAACAAGCAGAACATCTGGAGTAAAGCTTTTCTGTTCAAAAGCGGCCTGTTGTGATGCATCTTTGTCCTGAAACTCATGAAGCTCTATACTGAAAATCTGAACAGTCGCACACTGTTGTCCTCATTGCCCCTCCTGTCCCTCACGAAATCCCTCCAACCGTGTGTCTCTGGTCCCGGCAGGTGTGCGTCTGCACTTCCACTCCCTGGTGAAGGGTCTGACGGGGCTGGCCGCCTCCAAGGCCCAGCTGGGTCTGGGCCACAGCTACTCCAGAGCCAAAGTCAAGTTTAACGTCAACCGGGCCGACAACATGATCATACAGTCCATCGCGCTGTTGGATCAGCTCGACAAGGACATCAACACCTTCTCCATGCGCGTCCGGTAGGTTCACGGTGAAACCGGGGGGGGCTTTGGTCTTTCTACGCTCTCAGGCCTGCTACCGTATTTTTACGGTATTTTCAACTAAGGCGCACATAAAATTCTTACATTTTCTCAAAAATTGATAGTGCACCTTATATATAATTACCGTTGTCTATAAGGCAGCCTGGACTACATGCTAGCAACAATAAATCCAGTAAGTTAATTTAACATAAGTCCTGTTTATTTTGGCCTTATGTTAGAAACAGACCAGTGTTTATAATCTGTCCTCCCTGCAGACAGAAAGCTCTCCCTCTCAGGTGAGAGCTGTGTATGTGGAGGGGCAGAGTGATATTACACACTTGGGGAATATTTAATGGGCCTTATGGTCCGAAAACTATGGTACTTGGAGGATAAATTGCCTCAAAATGCCATTAGACTATTAGAACCTTATTTTACTCAATGGTTTTCATACCTGCTATACTGTCTAGATTATCCTCCCAGAGCTTGTGGATCAGAGCGCCATATAGAACAAGAGGTGCCAACATGTTTTTATTTTAACCCAGTGGGTTGAGGGCTGGGTGTTGATCTGTGGGCTTTGTTGGCAGTGAATGGTACGGCTACCACTTCCCAGAGCTGATCAAGATCGTGTCGGAGAACTCCATGTACTGCCGCCTGGCTCAGCTCATCGGCAACAGGAAGGAGCTCTCGGAGGAGAGTCTGGAGAGCCTGGAGGAGGTGGTGATGGACAGCGCCAAGGCCCAGGCCATCCTGGACGCATCGCGCTCCTCCATGGGTGAGCAGACAATGAGTGGCTGTGGTAGAGAATGCCGGTGACTGTGAATGTTTGAATCTGTTGTCAGCCCCTTTTTTGCCCACCTTGGACCACCAGTCGTCCTTGGTGCTCAACACAGAGGGGCAGAGGAACTCTCTCATAAACCTGCAGTGAAGGCTCACATCCTCGCTGTGGATCCTGTCGGGAGAAACAACCCAAACCCGTAGACGGTGCTGCTGCCGACGACGATGGTTTCATCCACGCTTCTTATCGCCTCCTGGTTGTTTTCCACCTTTTTTTAGGTATGGACATCTCTCCCATCGACCTGATCAACATAGAGAGGTTCTCAAACCGCGTGGTGTCCCTGGCCGCCTACAGGCTGGAGCTGCAGGAGTACCTGCGGTCTAAGATGAGTCAGGTGGCGCCCAACCTGGCCGCCCTCATCGGAGAAGTGGTGAGCACACGTTTAAGTCCGTTTTCATGATACCTGGGACCGATGATGTTATACCATAATCTGTCAATCCACTGAATCGCTGTGATGACAACCACATCCGGTTCTGACGGTCCGGGAAACGCACAGGGCTGAGTGCTGCGTCTCCGTAAAGGCCTGACACGATCTTCTCCTCGCCTCTAGGTGGGAGCCCGGCTGATCTCGCACGCCGGCAGCCTGACCAACCTGGCCAAGTACCCGGCGTCCACCGTTCAGATCCTGGGAGCAGAAAAGGCCCTGTTCAGGTACTGGGGCGCCCCCTCCCTGCTGGGGGAAGATGTGGCTGCAGTGATGGCAGGGTTGGGCTGGAGCAGAGAACGGTGACTGGAGACGTGCTCTCTGGGGTGATCCTTCTCGTTCTACAGCGCCCCCACAGTCTGAGCAGCTGCTCGCAGCGCTGAGGTAGAAGAGCCTTAATAAAGTTCAACTAGTTTTCTAGAGGAGTTTTGCTTTAGTGGACATTGCTCAGCCCTCCTGTTCTCAGCTGAGTGACATTCAGTCTGTAGTGAGAACTGGAACTCAGCTTGCTTGTGATGTTTACATGTGGTTTGACCACCAGGGGGAGCTGTTCACTGGTTGACTTTGTATTTTAGCAAATGGAGAAGTAAAAGTGGTTTTCTAGTAGTTTTTCCTTGATTTGAACAGGTAAATAAGATTATCTGCCAATGGAATGAGTATTTTACCCCTAAAATAAAATAATTGGATACACTGCAGTTGAATTAAGGTGCAAGTCTTATTCCATTGACATATACTCTTATTTACCTCAAGTCAAGGATGAATGCACTCATTACAGGAATGTTTTACCTTTAGGTCCTTTTTGCAGTGCAGGAGTTTTGAAAATCGTCCCAACTTGCAAACCTTTGCATTTACAGAACTATCCTGGTGTTTTCCCTCTGTTATTTTTAACGGTGCCGGCGTTTTTAATCTAGGTTCTCCGATCATTAGTTCAGTGTCTGGCGGCTGAAAAGAGGCGACTGTATTTCCACACAGAGCTCTGAAGACCCGAGGCAACACGCCCAAATACGGCCTCATCTTCCACTCCACCTTCATCGGCCGCGCCGCCGCCAAGAACAAGGGCCGCATCTCCAGATACCTGGCCAACAAGTGCACCATCGCTTCACGCATCGACTGCTTTTCTGGTGAGCGCCAGCACGGCTCTGGGCCTCTGGCTCGTCTACGGCTGCAATGATGCTTCCATTTTTCGTCAACAGCATTCATCCGTCAGGTTGATGTTGAGAAGCTATTCTCTGAGCAGGGCTGCGTGCCCTGCAGGAGCTGTAGCCCGCGTTAGTCCCTCCTCTCACTGCTTCTCTCCTTCATTTGCTGCCTTTCAGAGGTCCCGACTAGCGTGTTTGGCGACAAGCTGCGTGAACAGGTGGAGGAGCGTCTGTCCTTCTACGAGACCGGAGAGGTTCCACGTAAAAATGTGGAGGTCATGAAGGAGGCCGTGAAGGAGGTGAGCCATATGGACGCTTACTAGCTTCTTTGTAAACGTGGGCCTGATGGTGTGGATGCTGTAAGTGATGAAAAATCATCTGCCTGACTTCACTGTGAGGGCTAAAGCTGATTTAATGAGCCTGATGCAGCAGGGTAGCACTCGTGCAGATAATCCACAGCGCACTGCTGACTTTGACACTTCTGGTCCGTCTCCTCCTCAGGCCGGCGACGTAGCGGCTGACATCAAACGCAAACTGGAGAAGAAGGAAAAGAAACGCAAGAAGCGTGAGAAGAAGCTGCAGGAACTCGGCGCAAACGGGGACACGAACGGCGACGCTGAGGTGAGCTTTCCTTGTGGCGTCGCTTCGCCGCAGCATGTTTCGATTTGAGACTCGACCCAAACCCGTGGTCCTGTCTCAGTGTACGACATGCGACATCAACACACGACTCCGAACCATTGGCTGGCTCCTATTGGTGGGCTTGATCACTGAAGAGAGTCAGACACTTGTGCGCACACCGGCCCAAATCGTGCATGTATTTTTACATTAGATTTAGCAATATCAACTCCAGTGGATAAAATTAAATAGAAATCAAACTGCAATGGTTTATTCTATATGTATTTCTAATGAGTTTAGCACAAAAGGACAGTCTGCTGTTATAGCATCTAAAGAACAAACTTTAAATTCCTGTACGTTGTCATTTTTCCTTAAGGTGGAGGATGGAGAGGCAGACACGCCTGTAGCGAAGAAGAAAAAGAAGAAGCAAGCTGCAGAG